>NW_020837952.1:26906094-27043574 GCF_003676395.1 Aethalodelphis obliquidens
CTCTCTCTCTCTCTCTCTCTCTCTCTCTCTCTCTCTCTCTCTCTCTCCCCCTTCCCTCCCTCCCTCCCTCCCTCCTTCCCTCCTTCCCTCCTTCCCTCCCTCCCTGTGTGTGTCTATCTAGAGAGAGAGAAGAATGAATCTCAGTATTGAATGGGATTTTTAAATTTTATTTTCATCACTCACCCAAAGATTACACCCAGGAGAAAACATTCAAAAGACTTTCCGTTACTCTTGGAATAAAATCCAAATGCTTTATTTTGGCCCGAGGGATTGTGTCTGTCCTCAGGGGATGAAATCTTTCTCCTCCAGCTTAAGTACAGTCCCTCCTCCTGTCTTGTGGACCCTAATTCCTACGTTGGCTTCAAGAGGATGGTTTATAAGTGTATAAGTGAGCTTCAACCTCATTCTCCTCTAATCTTATAAATGTGTCTTTTCTGCTAAATGCAAACAAGCAAAACAAAGTCAAACCAAATCAAATGAAATCAACCAGCCAAGCAAATGATGACAGCAGGAATAAGAGTAACAATAAATGAATACCCTACTTCGACTCAGACTTTCTCTGAGATTCTAGTAAAGCTTTAGGATCATAGAATATGCAGCTATTTATGCTAGTTTGGGGTTCTTTGATATGTAATTATTAACCTACTGATTCAATCCATCTATGAAGAGTAAATATTCTAGAGTAATTGCAACATAGAAGACCAGTGTCATTGGAGTGGGAAAATTAGTGAAGTTGCTGGGTCATGTGAGAGAGAAAATGATTTGATAGTCAAGTAAATGCATGTTGAAATTCTTTATTTTGGAGAGTGGTATTTAGTGAGTGAAAGGATTAGTGTAGAATATTTAGATAGTAGCAGATTAAACTTTTAAAAATAAATTCATAGGAATGTACAGGAATGGGTGTATCATCAGGCTAGATTGCCCACATGGAACAAAATACCAAATGATGAAGATTAGAATTGAGACCATGACCTTCAAAGAGTCTCATACCTTGTCTAGGAAACCATTCATGTTCACATTTAGGGAAATGGGGACTTTTGTTTAAGTCTTTCCATATGGTTTTGATATTCATGGTTCCTCTTAGGCAGTTGTTGCTTAGCATAGTCTTGATGTGATAAGAAATGAGCAAAGGAATTGGTAAAGCAGAGCAAAGAAACTGCTCTTAAGCTCTAGAATTTCCTTTATGCCCTAGATGTCAAAATGTGGTCTGTCTTTTGAAAAGAAGTGTAAATTAACTAGGAAATAACTTCATCTTAAAGACTCCATTAATTTCATCCCAATATGTTTTCTTGATGTTACCAATGAGTATAGACAAACAGAAAAACTCCATCTTATATTTATTCAGAATAATTTCAAAGTCATTCAAATTCTTTTGATTTCTCAAATTCAAAAAGGCTTTAGGGCTTCCCTGGTGACGCAGTGGTTGGGGGTCCGCCTGCCGATGCAGGGGACACGGGTTCATGCCCCAGTCCGGGAAGATCCCACATGCCGCAGAGCGGCTGGGCCCGTGAACCATGGCCGCTGAGCCTGCGTGTCCGGAGCCTGTGCTCTGCAATGGAAGAGGCCACAACAGTGAGAGGCCCGCGTACTGCAAAAAAAAAAAAAGGCTTTAAAAATGTTCTAATGAGTTTATAAGTTAAATCAGTAAAATGGTAGCACTGAAGACTCCCCAAGTTTTTTTTTTCCCTCAGTTTGAAAATCTGCACTGCGTGGGAGGTTTGGCTGATTTTCTAAGTTATCTACTTTATAGGTTAAGTATTGTGTGACATTTATGGTCCTTCCATTTCCACACAGTTTATGGCTTTGGATATGTAAGAGTTAGACCTGCTCTGTCAGGTGGGCCTTCTCTCTTCCTCTTCCCTCCTCAACTCCCTATTCTACGCTCAAACCTCACAAACTTGCTTTCTAGTGAACAGTTTCCTGCATCTCTGGGGGCTGTGCTTTATTCTCCTTTTCTACTCTTGGATCACAATTAATTTCCTCACTCATTCTTTCTCTTTTTCTTTGCTTTTAGCCACTAGGGGAAAAATTACTGCCCTTAAGGGGATCACACTGTTATTAATAAATTGTTTTATAGTTACTTACTGCTTTGTCCCTCTGTTTTGAGGGTAAGGCCTGTCTCTTACTCACTTAATAGTTCCTGACATATAATAGGTGCTCAAAGAATTTTGCTGAATTTTGTTGAATATTGATTGTATACATATCATCACTAAATACAGAAGGAGTGGGGAAGGTATCTATCTTTCTCAATTAGCAGCACTATAAAAGAACAATGCCTCCTTAACTCCCTGACATATACTGTATTCCATTTAAAAGACTAAAATAAAGTATATAAAAGAAAATGTATGAATAAGTTATTCCAAAAATTGGACTGCAAATGACCAATAAGAAGATAATCTGTTTTACTCATCATCAGAGGTGTGCAAATTAAATAAATGCTTCTGGTCAATTAAATTTGCAGAAATTAAGAAAATTAATATCCAGACAGGTGGTGAAAGTTTGCACACTTGCTGTGACTCCAGATAATAATGATTTATTAATTATCATTAAAATAAAGATTTTATAAAACCATTTGACTCAGTCACACTATTGGGAATTTAACCTGCAGAAATAAAAGTATTGTTATGGAAAGATATTTGAGTAAGAATGATTACTGCATCACTGATAGTAATATGAAAAAAAAGAGAAACAACCTAAATGTTAATTTATAGAGGGAAGGCTGAAGAAATATGCTATATCCAAATTAGGCAACTAAAAAGAAAATAATGGTATAGATTACTGTTATTAACATGAGAAAAATCAAGATATAGAACATATACTTTTATAAATGGAAATAAAACGCTGTAGTGGAACACATCATAATCCTATTATAATATTTTTAAACTAATAAGAACAAAACAGACATTTTAAAACTAAACCAGCTAAAACCAGGAGTAACAACTGATTCCAGCAACGTCAAAGCTGGGTTTCTTATGCATGGGAGAAACTGTAGGATTGCCCATGAGATGGCTCTTCAGAGAGCAGAGAGCTCAGGCCTCAGCCCAGAGGTTTCTGTGTGTTTCCGCCAATCTGGCAGCAGCATAAGAGCAAGGAGGGTGGAGTTGGATCCTTGGGAACAGCGTCACTTCTCTTTCCTTTTCCTACTTCTGGGTTCTCAGTTTTATGGCAGACCATCTCTTATGTACCCAAGATACATTCTGAACTTGTACCAGAAGTTGAAGCTTCGATTGAAGATTATCTGTGCGCAGATATTTTTCTACGATAGTTATTAAAATATCAGCCACAACTCTAAACTACAAACGCCAAACAGACAAGACATAACAGTATTTGAAAAATTTTTGTTAGCACTGTTTTGTCCCTGGAGATAAACTGGAGTAGATGTGGAAACTATACCTATGTATGCTGAGGTGGACTATTGAATTTGTTATTCAGATAATTTATAAAGACTATCTTCTTTTTACTGAAATATCCAGATATTTAAGACAAAATTTATGTTTGACCTGCATTTTCCAGGTAATTGCCTTGATTCTGTGTTACTTATGGAACATAATTGGGGTTTTTCTTATTGTAGGCAGATCCTTATCTGCACTATTTTGCTGTGAAGATCAGGGTAAGAAAGTAGTCATACAAGGCAGCAGATATTATTAAAAATATGCTTGAAAAGAAAGTTTTGAAACAGATATAATGCAATTAGGTTGCTTTAGCTAATTTCATAGCTTTAGAGATCTGAATTGGACTAGCTATACTGTAGTGTTCTAATGACCTGTGACCAATGACAGGAGTATGTAGTTGGGTAAAGTTTCTATGACAAGGCATCTTTCTCAGACTAATAGCCTAATAGCCACAGCATTAAGAGTTTTAAAAGGTTCTCTCCTATAGTCTCAGCGAAGTCAAAGAGAGAACTCAGCTCTCCCTATGGCTTCTGAAAAAGGATGTCTGATGAAACTCTTTCAAATTACTGAATAGCCTGGCTAATCCTGCCTGTCTCTAATCTCATACTCTGAATCCATATTTCTCACCATGGTAAGCTTTCCAGCTATTTTTCAGATAACCATACTTATATTTGGAGTGAATTGATGCTTTTGTAATGGTAAAACCATGGCTGAAATGTATCTCTCTGTGGATATCCTTAATTCACTTAAAATCTGTTATTCCCCTTAATGATTCAAGGATTCAAATATTTCAGTGGTAAAGAAAGTGCATTTTATGTTCAGAGGGAATATCCATTTACCTCTCGGATGCCTTGTGCTTCGAAAGAAGAAAAAACTGAGATTACATGAGATTTGTATCTTTTCTGTGATATTACTCATATTTTCTTATCTAAATTCTTTAATAATTAATTTTTTTGCATCTTTATTGGAGTATAATTGCTTTACAATGGTGTCTTAGTTTCTGCTTTATAACAAAGTGAATCAGTTATACATATGTTCCCATATCTCTTCCCTCTTGAGTCTCCCTCCCTCCCACCCTCCCTATCCCACCCCTCCAGGCGGTCACAAAGCACCGAGCTGATCTCCCTGTGCTATGCGGCTGCTTCCCACTAGCTATCTACCTTACGTTTGGTAGTGTATATATGTCCATGCCTCTCTCTCGCTTTATTGCTCTTAAAAATCAAAATTTCTTTTTAAAATGCATAGTTTTCAGTACCATTATATACATATTCATTCTTTAAATTCTAATCTATACCCAATTCTATGAATTAAAAAACTGAATTAACATGACTGAAATTAATTGTAGTGCTGTATTACTTAGCAACAGTATGCTCTTTAGACATTTCCCCCCTCTCCTGGCATTTTGGTACTTACTTGGAGAGTTTAAGTCAATATTTACTTTCTTTTCTGAAGTGATATTTCAGATACATTTAAGATTTTAATTGAGTGAGAGATGTGAGCTCTACTTTTTGCTTTCCTGTTATGTTGTACATACATTATTTTAAATCTTGTTTCTAATTACATAAATAAAGGATAACCCATACTCGTTATTTTAGATATTACTATTCATGTATTTATCATTTGAAATTGATTTGAATTGGTCTGAAGTAAATGTTACTTTTGTACAATATATGTAAAAGGTGTTTGATAAATATATGGTATAAATTAGATTTTGCCAACACTTCAGTAGAACACATATTTGAACAACTAAAACATTCGTATGAAAAAGAATGCTGTAATTACTTTGAACACACAGAATTCCTAGAGAGCCATTAAAATCAGTCCAAGCAAACTCTTAATATGAACATCCTATTAACACTTGATTGAATTACTGGGTATACTTGAAAACAAAAGAATTTACTCACTGAATTATTCTGAAGTTCGTTCTTTTCAGCATTTCTGGATAAGTAGCATCTTTATCCCATTAATCCGGATTAATATCTGTGCATAAATGTTGCTTATTTTTAATGTACTTGTACTCAAAATGTATCTGTAACGTTTAATTTAAAGGTCAGTTGTGCAGATAATCCTTTATTTTCCTCTTAGGGACAGATCATCATTAAAGAACATTAATGTAACTGAAACATCATTAGAGTTCTCAGATTTGGACTATAATGTTGAATATAGTGCTTATGTAACAGCTAGCACCCGATTTGGTGAAGGGAAAACGAGAAGCAATATCATTAACTTTCGAACACCCGAAGGAGGTGAGTTCTTATGGATGTAGGCCAAGTAAAAGAATATCATACTCAGAAAAAAAATGTGTTAAATATAAATATGTCTTATTAAACCTAATATCTGTCACGGTTACATGCAAAATTGCTTTTTGCTCACTCTCTACCTATGTGATGTTAATCTCTCTGTGCCTCAATTTCCCATCTGTATTATGGAAACGATATGTTACCTACCTCACAGGGTCCTTATGAGGATTAAATGAATTTATATTTGTAAATGCACTCAGCACAGAACTCAACATTTAGTAAGCATTTAGTGTGTTTTTAAATGAAACAAAGTAAAACGCATGAAGTCGGCTCTCCGCCTTTGTCCTCTATTATTCAATTTCAAAATTGCAAGTTAAATTAGAATTTCATATTATGCATTCTATATCGGAAACTTGTCATAATGTTGTTGTCAAATCTAGGACAGTAGGCATGTTTTAGAACTGGGATAGTGTTTTATGAGTAAGAAATCCGTCTGTCTCTGCTTAGATATTGCTATGGTAGAGTGTTACGGGGATGGCCCAATGAGCCTTGTGGATTTCATTTCTGATTTCTAATTAGATATTATTCTTAGTTTTTAAACAATTATCATAACTAATCAAAGGCAGGTAACATTTAGAACATTTCACACATTTTTTAGAGACACAAGTACAGTTTTTTGTTCGATCATTTGTTTTCTAGCACCAAGTGATCCTCCTCAAGATGTTCATTATGCAAACCTCAGTTCTTCATCAGTACTTCTTTTTTGGACGCCTCCTTCAAAACCTAATGGGATTATACAATATTATTCTGTTTATTACAGGAATACTTCAGGTACTTTTGTGCAGGTAAGACCTGAGTTTTCTCCTTCTTTACTTACATCCTTCAGCTCTGTTGATAAAGACTTGGCATGGTAGAAAAAGTTGCTTGTTAGAATTTTGTGTAGACATTTTGTAGAACTGCCATTGACATAGAAAAATGTGGTGGAGAAATAAATACATTTTAAACTGTCTAAGCATGCACACATATACTCAAACACACACGTTTCTCTATCAGCTTCAAATGTGTTACCAACAATGAAGCTGCCACCTTCTAAAAATTCTGTATATAAATATGGCCCTGAGTGCCTCTTCTCCAAGAAGTGTTCACTAGAGAGTTAATGGTTTCATTTACCCTCAATTATTTCTCAGCTAAAAAAAAATTTCTTTTTGTTTGTATATAATATAAATAGTTTTCATGTTTGGATGTGTTTGTGTGTTTTTCTTCAATTCTAAAAATATTTTCAGTTGTTAGCAGGAGGGCTTATCATCATCATCATCATCATCATTGCTTCGTATCAGATGTAATGAAACTATTAAAATGTGCTTATTTAACTTGAGGTATGCAAGGTTATAGGGTCGCACACTTTGCAGATGGACACTTTCTGAGATAGGAACAATAACAGTTATAAAAATAGCTAAAGTGCATTTTGTTTAAAGAAATAGTTTTAATTTTTCAGCCAAATTCTTTTATTTCTCCAAACTGTTTCACAGAACTCTAGTAGATGAAAAGATTAAAACTGGACTGTTTGTGATTGAATCAGGAATGGGGAGAGTTGGAATATAACTTGGAAAACACTAATTTAGAAGAAATACTGCAATTTACAGAATATGTACCTTACTGATAGGGACTGTTGACTGCATGTTGATTATGACTCTGACCATTATTAAGTGTTTGCATCCTTTTAAGCAGAAGGAGGATAGAGATGAGTCTTATTAATTCTAAGTTGCCTAATTCCATTTGTGATTAACAACCCATGTGTAGCCACTAGAGTTCTTGTGAGCAGAAATCTCTGGGACTAAAGTATGACTTGATTTAGTACAGTTTAGGCTAATGAATAAGGTCAGAGCAGAACTTTGCAAGCTATCTTAGGCCTTACTCAGCAGTGAGTAAAAGACAGTCCAGAGTTTGGTTCTATTTTTATATTCTGCTCAAGGCCCTCTCAGAGTGGGACTGCATAAGAAAAGAAGATCTGTTTGTTTGTTTAACTCTGTACATCAAGCAATTTTTGCTCTTCCTTTTTGTTCTGTATTTGGGGAAGAATGGGGATCAGTGTGCAATTTATTTTTTTTTACCACAATGTGTTTACAAATTTAATAATGTGTCATTATGTCATAGAGACCATTCAAATTGCAGATTTTTTTCATGCATTTAACCAATATTCAGTATTCAAAATTCAGTAGTTCTGAATCTTAGCAAAGGTTTTGCCTCTGTACGGTTTACTTTATGGCTTGTCTCTGATTCAATTTTGGTTCTCTTTGTCCACATCTAGGTAATCGAGTGTAAATGTTTAACTATGATTTCAACATGATTTTATGAACCTTCTTATTCAAACCTGAGTATATAATATGATACCTTTTGCAATTCATCTATCTTAGAAAATGTTATCTTTTATTAAATTATCTTAAGAGTGCTTTAAGTGTGACAGCTGCAAGAGGGCACACAGGCTAATGATGTTAAAACATTTCTTATATTTCTTGAAGTTCATCCGTGCTTTAATTTATTTCTGAAGTTAACATTAAATATAGCATAAAAATCTTCACTACCTAATTTTCTATTTTGGATTGGTAGAATAGAAGAAATCCTCAAAATGAAAATTATGTAGCAGAATAGATGTAGAGCTGTTTTCTTCCTTCTCTTTCTTCTTCCCATAGAACTTTGTGGCATATCTCATGCATGGCACATCATATTCTGCTTTCTATTCCTGGTATCTGCTACTTATCTTAGCTCCCTCATCCCATAGCAAATAACACGAAGAAAAGACTTGTGTGTGACGCTTGTCTTTCCATCCCCTGAAGTCCTCTGGTACAGTATGATAATGCTCAATAAATGTTTTAATCATAGAACGTAAAATTCTTATAACAGATCAACGTTATTTTCAGTACTTAGTTATAATTTTGGAGCACTTGAGTTTGTTGTGAAGTGATCTTTCCTTCTTCTGACTTTGTGGAATTTAATCTCTTTGCTACTACTTGGCAATACATCTTGTCCCTCCTCCAACTATGGTATATTGTGTTTTGTATAGTATATTAACTCTTCTACATTTTAACATTTACCCACTTATGTCTCCTCAGTTTGCCTGATATAGTGTCTTTTATTAAAAAGTGTTAAATGAGTACTGGCTGATTAATCAAATTTGAGAAGTTTTTACTAAATACCTTCTGACTGCATTCATATACACAAAGAATAAACCTTAATTAGATAGTTTGAGCCACAAGACATTTTTTCCAAAAATAAATAGATGAATGGAATAATCATCTGGATAATTGGTATAATTCTAACTTTGTTACATGTTTGTGCATGTTTACTCACACTCAGCATGAATAACTTCTGGGTGATTAAAAATAATTTGTTACTTAATATTGTCATCAAGGTAGGTCATAGGTAGTCGGAATAAATTCTATAGCAAAGAAAAGTCACAAAGCTCTATTAATATTTTAAGAGAGAATTTATGTAAGCCAGTTATGCCATGTGTAAAGTAGATGTGTTGGAAGATATTAAGTTCACAGATCATATTTTGTGTGAGATTAAATATGTTTTAACTTGTCTGTTCCTAAATAAGTCACCACAAAAGTTAAATAGATCTTTTCTGACACTTACTCTCCCCCACTCCCTATACTGGGAAAGAACCACAAAAATTTGCTGAATTTAGTTTGTTGATACATTGCAGAACCACGATAACTATAAATTTTAGTCAAATTGATTATCCTGTGTTACTAATTTTAATGAACTTTTTACCAATTATCAGTTTTTTATCATGTGCCAGAGATGGTATTGTTTTATATGCTTTATATTATCTAATCCTCAAAAGCCCTCTGTGAAATGGAAATGATTATTCCCATTTTACAGTTGGAGAAGCTTTGTGATCAGATGATTTATCCAGAGCTGTTGCCAGAATTGAATGCAGGTCTTTGGACTCTAAGGGCTTTGCGCAGATTGGAATGATTCAGATTTCTCAGTATAAGTAGACATTATTATAAAATTATTCATACTTAATTCATATTTAATTACCTACGTGACTTTTTAAAAAGTCTGTTTTCCTTTATTTTAGAATTGATTTTGACTATGTGTTTTGTGTTTAAAATTTGGTCAAGGAAGGGATGATTGTAATTCCTTAATTATCAAAAAATGCCTTGGGACAAATATAACTAGGGTCATGCAAGAGAATTGTAAAATTTCTCTTACTCAGCACATATGAGAGTGTATCCAACTGCCTTCCCATTTCTCTACATGATTGTAGAAAAAAAGAGGGTCTATGAAAGATAATAACCATTTGAGTTCATAGAAAGAGGTGAACACTTCCGTAATTCCTACACTGTTAACAGGAAGAAAACACTTAAAATTTTTATAATACTCCCAAACTTGTTTAAAAATATATAGTCAATGTTTTGAAAAATACTTGAATGTTTCATAAGGGAAACTGACACTGGTCAGCACATTGTAGCATTTCCAGTTCACCACTAGACCTTCCTCACCGCAGCTAAGCTTGGAGTTTCTGCTACTCTGTATGTTGATTTAATAAAACTGCTACCATCTATTCCTCTTTTAGTACAAACATATTTCCAGTTTAATTATTGCAATTAAAAAAGTTCTTTGTTTATTTTCCTCAAAAATTAACATATTAAAATACTGAGGCAACCAATCCATGAATAATAATTACTTTGAAATGCTCATGTATACTAAAAATATACTCTGAACAATTAAAACAATATGTTTATTTTTCAGAATTTTACACTCCATGAAGTAACCAATGACTTTGACAATATGACCGTATCTGCAATAATAGATAAACTGGCAATATTCAGCTACTATACATTTTGGGTAACAGCAAGTACTTCAGTTGGAAATGGGAATAAAAGCAGTGACATAGTTCAAGTATACACAGATCAAGACAGTATGTAAATGAAAAGCATTCATTAATGTTTAATAGGATTAATTTAAAACTTTATAATTATTTCAGAATCTTTTTCTATTTGTATGTATTGGTAATAAAATATGTGTTTTATTTAGGCACATTTAACCAGTCATAGAAGTTTGAAAATGCATTTAATATAGCTATAAACCTATTACAATAGTAACAGCCTTTTCTATTCCTGAAAACTGCTACCATCCATTTATAAAAATTCTGTCACTTTCATTGCTTCGAAAGATGTCACAGCCATCGGTTATGGGCATGGAAAAAACCGTTGCGTATGTGGATGGATTTTCCAATACTTAATATCCATTTGCTCTAGAAATGACATTTTTTTCTCTCTAGCAACTTGTTTCCTTTTCAGTCTTTGAACCCACAAAGGATTTTATGCAGCATCTTTGTTCTTATTGTGTTTGTGACTAATATGTCCAAAATACCTTTTTTTTTTTTAACTCTGGAAGTTTCTCATTTGTGGCTTCTGCAGAATCCTGTTTGTGTTGAGTATTCAGAAAACTATAATGACTGAAGCTCTTGCTGTTTTTTAGGTTTCAGTTTCAAGACTACGATGATACATGGATCATTGTCTATTTCTTCTTGTGGTTGTTTCTGTGGTCCATTTATTTTTTAAAGATTAGTCCTCTTACTGAGAAATGATACTGACCTAAATTTCTGCTGAGAGTAGAATTCTGTTTATTATTTGAAGATTATAAATTTGACAGATACTTTAAGTATGAAGAATGAATGTTCTCCCTGTTCTTGGAACAATCTTTTAAATTGTTTACTCATTGATCAGCAGAGTAGGTAATGATATGTGGAAATACAAGTTTGGGGAGTCTTTAGCAAAAATGTTTAGTGCAATTTGTGGTCAATATCATTTCAGGAATTCTTTAAATGCAGATCTCTCCCAAGATTTTCACCAACCTATAACGTTTTATCAGTTGTTATTATAGCACCATGAATAATAAACACTGTGCACTGTTCCCAGTGAGAGGCCCTGGATGACTTCATATGTACAATAAGGATAATCTTTAGAAGAAAGAAACTAAAAATATTGTTTAGATAATATTTAAATATCTGAGTATACATGCACACATACATGTGTGCATACTCCTAATCTCATACACATAATTTCCATCACATACTCATAATCTCATATACAGACTCAAAATCACCATCTTGTAGGAAGGAAAAGCCAAGAAAATATTGCATAAAACAGTTCTCACATATATTAAAGATGACAGGGTTTATTTTGAATGATTTTAATATAATTATTTAGAAGATATTTTGTAGTAGATGATGTTACCACATGTGGATTTAAATAATGTAAGAGCAGGTGATGTAGTAGTTGCCATTTCAACAATTATCCTCCGGTTTGTGAATTTACTTATATTTTATTTAGGGTGACTGATGATTTTTATATTTTGCACATTACCTGTCATAGTACCTGAAGGAGTTGTTGGAAACCTGACTTACAAGTCCATTTCGTCAACTGCAATAAATGTAAGCTGGGGCCCTCCGTCTCAACCAAACGGTCTAGTCTTCTACTATGTTTCTCTGAGCTCACAGCAAACTCCTCGCCACGTGAGACCACCTCTAGTTACATATGACAGAAGCATGTATTTTGATAATCTGGAAAAATATACTGATTATATATTAAAAATCACTCCATCAACAGAAAAGGGATTCTCTGATACCTATACTGCCCAACTACACATCAAAACTGAAGAAGATGGTAGGCTGGACCCTTTTATTGCCTATTAAGCAGATTGTTGGTGTTCTCTTATTTATATTGCTTTCTGATAGAAAACATTATTCTTATCACTACATAGATTCTGTTTGTTCTTAAGTAATTAGCCTTTCAATAAACACAGTAAGCTCTAAGTTTCTTAAAATTAAAATAATTACCTGTTGATAAAAATTAAGTCCCATTATTATTAAAGCCTCTTCTTCTTGATGCTAATCACTTTTGTTTCACTTAATATTCTTTTTTTCTTTTATAGTCCCAGAAACTTCACCAATAATCAACACTTTTAAAAACCTTTCCTCTACCTCAGTTCTCTTATCATGGGATCCCCCAGTAAAACCAAATGGTGCAATAATAAGTTATGATTTAATTTTACAAGGACCAAGTGAGAATTATTCTTTTGTTACTTCTGATAACTATGTAATACTGGACGAGCTTTCACCATTTACATTATATAGTTTTTTTGCTGCTGCAAGAACTATAAAAGGACTGGGTCCTTCCAGTGTTCTTTTCTTTTACACAGATGAGTCAGGTAAGCCAGAATCCATATTTCTTCCAATGATTTCACTGTTGCAGCACTTGCTCTCTCTTTTTAAGGAACAGCATGGAAAATGAAAGGATATTTGATTGTCTATTTGTAACAGCCTGACAACTACTCATCTGCTTTGCTGAACCTTTTTTTTTTTAATTTGATCTTCAGAACAGGGTGTTCTGTTTAAAGCTACTTTGGAACTACTGAGTTCCAAGTACAAAAGCATGATTACTTATGCTCTTTATTTCTGAAATTAAAATATGATCAGTTTATAAGTCTTTCTTAACTAGTGTCTTCAAGAAGCTAGAGTCACGATGATATTTTTCTGCTAAAAAATGTTATGAATATAAGTTTTATAATGTGTTTTCCTGCAGTGCCTTTAGCACCTCCTCAAAATTTGACTTTAGTCAACTACACTTCAGACCTTGTATGGCTGAAATGGAGCCCGAGTCCTGTTCCAGGCGGTATTGTTAAAGTATATAGTTTAAAAATTCATGAGCATGAAACTGATACTATATTTTATAAGGTAGGTTGATGATAACACTATATATTTATTTCAAAAATTTAGAAAGTCAATTAAAGTATTGACATGCAGGGGGAAAATGGACTGCTTTAATTAACACAAGGACCATCTTTTTAAAAAATCTTTTTGGTTTCCTACACCTTAAGGATGCTTGCAGAAAACACAGCAAACGTTTGTCAAATATGGAAGTGGAGTACTTCATATAGCGTTTTACTTAGAATTTGTAACTTCTAGATAGCTATAAGTTAGGAAGTAATTGCACCATTTCGTTAATGCTGGAAAGTATAGAGTAAATTTTTTCAGACTATTTAAAACCTGTTATTGTCTTAAGGGTAATATATTTCTACATTCATCCCCCTTACCCACAGGGGATACATTCCAAGACCCCCAGTGGATGCCTGAAACCATGAATAGTACTGAACCGATATGTACTGTGTTTTTTTCTTATACATAAAGTTTAATTTCTAAAGTTTAATTTATAAATAAGGCACAGAGATTAACAACCGTAACTAATAACAAAATAGAAAAATTATAACAAACCGTAATAAGAGTTATGTGAATGTGGTCCCTCTCTCTCTCTCTCAAAACATCTTCTTGTACAAATTTAATGCCTTTTCTATCTTAACTAAGCACTTATCACATACTATGGCAATAACTTTCACAGTTTGAGGTACAACAGCAAAACTTGTACATTTTTTCCCCTTCTTCCCAATTTCATAGAATGTCACAGAAATATCATTTTTACTGAAGATCTTAGCAGCCTCAGCATACGATTACTTTTTCTTTCCTTATTGAGAACATTTTTCATCTTTTCACTTAAAAGAAACACTTTATGGCTTCTCTTTGGCATCTCTGAATTGCCAGCATCACTACTCTTGCACTTTGGGGCCATTACTAAGTAAAATAAGGGTGACTTGAACAAAAGCACTGCGCTATCTGACAGTCGATCTGATAACCAGAAAGGCTACTGACTAATGGGTGGGAAATGCTGGACAAAGGGTTGATTGATACCCTGGGCAAGATGGAGCAGGACAACTCAGGATTTCATCCTGCAGCTCTGACCAGCTCACAATTTAAAACTTATGAATTGTTTATTTCTGGAATTTTCCATCTAATATCTTGGGACCATGGTTGACTGTGGGTAACTGAAACCGTGGAAAATGAAACTGTGAATAAGGGGGACTATTGTATTTGTTGTTAAAAGAAGTACCAAATGAATGTTTTTAACCTGTTCAGAAAAGTGTTTATACTGGACTTCTGTTAACCTTTCCACATGTAATCCCACACTAATTGGTCTTTTAAAATATATCATTATTCTTTTTCTTTCAATGCTAATTAGTTTCAATGCTAAATGCCCTTTCACTCCTCCATTTTTAGGTTTCAGAATCAATGAAAAATACCCAAAGAACTGATGTAACAAAGGGTCTCAAATATACCTATATGATTTCTAGCATTTAATTGCCAAAATATGTTGTAATTAACTAGCATTTATTTGAGAAAGTGTTCTTATTTTTTTTCCAAAGGCAAATGAAGTACTGGAATGCTCTTTAGTTGCAGCAAGGAGAGTGCAAAAACTTTGCATAACCATTGTCCCCAATATTATATGCATTATAATTTATTACTGATGGTAAATCATTTTTATAGCATGTGTAGCTTAAAAGGTGAATAGTAAAAATCAGAAGCAGTGCGTAAGTTTATGTCATAAGGAATAATGATTTTCTTTTTGGAAATCAAGATATTACTCTAAAATCTGATAGGCTGAGTAGAATTCAAATTGTATTTCTTCATAAATGTGGAATCTGTTTCCCAGCAGTGTGAAATTTCATTAATGGTGCTGAGTCTCTGGCCCTCTAGTATCTATTTCTAGTCTAATCTTAACATTTTCCATTTTTTTTTAATGTGCTTTGTCTGTATGGATCACTGGTAAATAGGTATCAAATGGGGAAAAGGAATCATTTTCTATATTTCTATATTTTAAAGATAATAATCTTTATTATCCTAGGAATGTGATCATTCCTAGGACAAACGTGTATGTATATTGAAGTGTGGATGTGTATGTGTGATCTTTTCCTCAGAACAGAGATCTCTACCATCAACACCGTTAGCACAGTCATGAATTAAGGACTCTGGCATCAAATTTTCTGGTTAGAAGCCTGACTTTGAGACTTATTGTTCTGCCTTAGGGCAGTTGCTTAAATTCTTATGACTCAGTTTCCTCAAGTGCAAAATGGGAGCTGTAAAGATACATCCACTAAAAAGTGAAGATTGTAAGGGAAAATCTATATAAAGCATTTAGAACAATCCCCAGCATATGATAAACACGGTAGCTATTGTTTTTGTATATGGTTTAAAAAAAAAAGAACAAATTCCATTCAGCATTGTAATAGCACTAAGCCTGAAATGACAGTACTCCTCTACCTGAATATGAGGGTAGGTTATATTCTAAGAGTTTTAGACATCTGTTTTCTCAATAGAAATGCCACCATTGAAATTTCACTAGTAGCAAAGATATAATCTTTATACCATAAAGTATTAAATATATTCTTTTTGGGGTGGAAGGAGTAGTTTTCTTTTAAAATTACTACTTTTAGTTATTCCTTTTTACATCTATTTTGTCTTCCATGAATTTTCATAGCCTTATTTTCTTTCAAATTCCTTTAAATGTATCCTCATGCCATCTTTTTTCCTTTCTCAACATCTAGTTTTCTTTATCTGCTTTCCTCCCTCTGTGTGGCTTTCTCTTTGAGTGTGTTGTCCTGTTTTCCTTTCTATGTTTTCAGCTACCTCTATGTCCCAACTATTAGTTTCTTTTCTTTTCTTTTCTATTCTTTCAGATTATATGTGAGTTCCTGGAGGCATAATAATTCCAGAACCACTTCAAATGTTCCTGCCATCTCAGTCAATCCAGTTTAATCCATTTGGAGATAAATAAGACCCAGGTCTGCTGGTAACTCAGGTCACTCACACATACTGAAAGAAATTTTTTATTCAGTAAAAAAGTTCTGTTATGTTTGGAAATATTCCTTACTCATGTCTCCATCTTACAACTTACTTTGTCAGTCTGTCCACTATCCAATAAGCTACTCACACTTTTTATTATAATCTCCTGAGTTCAGTCATTTCTCTGGGTACTTACTCACCCTTCCTAACCCAAGTCAAAATTTACCTGCTTGTGTTTAATTTCTTCTTAGAATGCAGTTGTTGGTAGATTTCTCTAATTAATATAACAATTCCTTGATGACAGGGACCATGTCTTATATATCTTTATAATCTCCTGGTTATCTAACAGTGTGCTTGGTAAATAGTAATTGTGGAAGAATGAAAGGAAACAGCGTAATACAGTGAGTTCATAAAGTATGTCAATGACTTGCAAGAGATTAATTTAAAATATGATTCTAACTGTGAGTGCCCTGAGCATTAGTATTCTTGCTAAATTTCTGCCACTGAAATGTTTAATATATAAGTGAAAGTAGTTTATATTTTGGATTAGATATAATGCAGTATTCTTAAAATTATACCACATAGGAGATTGTCTTCTTTTTCCATAGGGTAACTATCAATCTTAAGTGCTCTTTCTATTAGGACAATTCTCTTTGAATGAAGGCTTTATATTTGATGGTAAAATTTTCTATGAGAAATAATATCCTCTTTTGAACAACTGTGATAACTGTTTTGTTGTTTTTTTCATTTTCCTAAGAGATTGCATAAAATTAGAAATTTAGGAGTTGTCTGGGAAAACTCATAGTTTAAGCTTCATAGGAGCAGAGGTTCTGTTTCATTCACTGCTGTATTCCCAGTGCCTACCATACAATAGCTGATGAATAAATTAATTTACACAAAATGCTACTGAGAATTAAAAAATGAATTTAGATGAATTCAAGAAAAATCAAGTACCACTGACTGCTCTTTAGTTGGATTTCAATTGAGGACTTCAATTTTAGCAAATTTTAAGGAAGTAATCAGTGTGTAATTCCAAGTAAAAATCAGGGAGACAAAATGAAAACAAAACACTTCAGCTTTAAAAACAAATGGCAGTTATGAGATTCTTCAGTGCTGAGCGGGTATCCAGTTCATCCTTGCTTTATCAGCTGAGCACACCCTGGGGCACACACAAAAAATGTTTAATTTTTAAATTTTTAATAAAAAATACCTGTGCTTACTAAATCATAGGTTAAACACAGAAGACATAATTTTGATGTATTAAATATTTCTTCCAGTTATAAATAAGTTTTTTGATGATGCATTGTGACAAAGAATTTTATTTCTGCTTTTCAGAATATTTCAGGTTTGCAAACTGAAGCCAAACTTGTTGGACTGGAACCCATCAGCACCTATTCTATCAGCATATCTGCCTTTACTAAAGTTGGAAATGGCAATCAATTTAGTAACGTAGTAAAATTCACAACCCAAGAATCAGGTTAGATATGGATTTTGGATCCTAAAATGTTTGATTTTGTATTTTAACACTTTTCCCTTTCCTTTCTCAGTTTATTTGACTAACTATCAATATTTAATTGTTCATTCAAAGGGAAGTTGAATTTCAGTGCTTTAAGGATAGGCTGGGTTGTCTTGTTTGCAATCAAATAGATACATATTTACACGTTTTTTCACTTTGAACTGAGGAAGCTGAAATAAAAGACTACTTTAGGAACAAAGTAGGCTTCTAGATATATGTAAAAATTACCTACTTCTTAGTACCATCTGAGACAGCTGGGAAAAAAAGGAGAAGTGAACCATTAATCACTTGTAATAGGTTGATTTGTATTTTCATGAAAAAAATCTGTAATTTTTTAAAGAAGATGTGTTGTGACATTTGAAGAGCACTAGTCAGTATGTAAGCTTTTACTTTCCCGTAGTCCATTTGTGACATGTGGAGGGGACTGTGAAGACTGAAATACCATCGCTCTAATTAAACAACTTACCTGTGCATCACCTACATGTCATAACTCAACTGTGTACTGAATAGTTTTAATTTATAACTGATTTAATGATTTAATACTTTTCCTTCTCTCAACTGGACCATTTTTTTTTTTTTTGCGCGGTACGCAGACCTCTCACTGCTGTGGCTTCTCCCGTTGCGGAGCACAGGCTCCGAACGCGCAGGCTCAGCGGCCATGGCTCATGGGCCCAGCCGCTCTGCGGCATTGTGGGATCTTCCCGGACCGGGGCACGAACCCGTGTCCCCTGCATCGGCAGGCGGACTCTCAACCACTGCGCCACCAGGGAAGCCCTGGACCATATTTTTAAAGGCAACTCTTACTCACTCTTTTTTTTTTTTTTTGGTCAATGATTATTGAATAAGCGCAAGATCCTGCTCTAGTCATTTCTTCCCTGTACCTCTGGGTGCATTTCTTTTTGTTTTAGTGAATCTCTAAATTGAAATTGGAGACCACTCACTGATAAATTAACCATTTTACATTAATTTATGAAGACCTGATACTATTTTCATGGCATGCCTATAAGACAGGCTAAGTAAGTAGTATTTATAGTGGATAAGAGTTCATGCTCTGCAGTCAGTGTCTGGATTGGAATCCAAGTTCTGCGACTTGCTAGTTGTATAACCCTGGCAAAGGCACGTGCCTCCTCTGAGCCTTTGTATCTTTAACTGAAAAGAAACACACATTAGCAGTAGCCACCCAGAAGGTTGTTGGGAAAAATATTTGAAAAGACCCATATGAAGCACTTATTAGTGTTGGACACACAAATACTAAAAAAAACATTACGGTTGCCCCTGTTCCCGTACTTCAGATGAAGAAGCCATGATTCAGGCAGATTAGATGAAAAGGACTGAGAAAATTAGTGAAGAAACTGAACTAGAACATCAGCGTCTCACCTCTAGTGCAAACTGGACGTGACTGTAGGAAATGCATATCATAACTGAGTGATACTATAGAAGAAGGCTAAACCCGTAAAGAAAAAAACATTTTAACTATTTACACACATATTAGATTGATAAAAAATCAAGGCTAATCTTGTAGACAGTATTATGTAAACCAATAAATTTTTTTTTACCAGCAAAATAAAATAATTCCACAAAATCCTATGCCCTGATTGGTTAAATAAAATTCTGAACTTGAAGTGTTATCAGCTGGCTAATTAATTGTTTTTAAGTTTGGAGAGTCAGTGAAATAGATGTTCACAAAATCCAGGTTTATAATCTAAACTTAAGTAAATTATCAACTGTCTCTTTTTCATTTATTGGTATTAGTATATGTTTTTGAAAATAAGAAAGCAAATAATTAACCACATTTAGCTGCCAGAGCCCTGGATCAGCCTAGGAATTGTCTTTTCTTTCACTTTAAATGCCACCCCCCCAAGTTATTCTCCTTTAGTTTTGATGCCTTTATCTTACAGAGGGAGAAGCGTTGGTAAAGATAGAAATTTACACCACAGGAGAGAACTGTAGGCAAGTCAAAGATTACTTGAATATTCTGTAAATAACTATGTTTTGCACAATGACAAGTTGTTTCTTTTCACTGCTTGCTGTTTGTAATCCACAAATTGACTCTATGCAAATTTTCTTTATAGCTTCCTCTTTTTAGTGTGACAAAAAGAGCTATGCTTACATTAGGGGACATTATATAATCAGACATTTCCCTGAGAAGTATCCACTTCAGTGAGGCACCTACATCTACGTTTTGCATTAAAAAGCTCCATCATAAAGTATGGCTAAGACTGCTCCTTCCCATTAAGAGGTAAAGAGGGCAGGCTTCAACCACTGCCTGAGCTTGAGGCTGGCTACATAGTTGCTACTGAGGATTTGAGGATGTGATTGCTGCTTGGGCCTAGGAGAATATTCAGTGATGGATTCAGTATTGTAAGGATTAATATGGTAACATAGAAAATGGGCCAACTGCCATTTGATTCAGCCCATGTTAAGAATTTTTTGAGCGCACATTGAAAGGTTGGTATGTTAAATTTTTATTCTGTCTCTACTCCTAAACATGACTTTATCTAGCAATCGCATAATGAAATCATTTATCTACTACATGTGTATAAATTTTAACTTCGGGCATTTGCTTATCTCTTAAGTTCCAGATGTTGTACAGAACATACAGTGTATGGCAACTAGCTGGCAGTCAGCTTTAGTGAAGTGGGATCCACCCAAAAAGGCAAATGGAATAATTACACATTATATGATAACAGTTGAAAGGAATGCTACAAAAATCTCTCCCCAAGATCACATGTATACTTTCATGAAACTTCTCGCCAATACCTCGTATGTCTTTAAGATAAGAGCTTCAACCTCAGCTGGTGAAGGTGATGAAAGTGCATGCAACATCAGCACGCTACCCGAAACAGGTAACTAATGTGAAACAGGTAACTGATCTGAAGCATGTAATTTACCTGAAAGAACTAACCTGAAACACAAAACTGTTCCTGGACTGTGTCCTACGTTTGTCAATAACCTTTGTAATCTTTATAGCACATTTGTCTAAAACTTTAAAAGAAATATTTAAAAATATAACCCATACATTTCTATCCCACATGTTACCTGAGGGCCAGCTGTGTGGTCCATTGAACCACCTCCATAGCACTGGGATATCTTTGAGGCTATAAACCACAGAACTTCAAGACGTGGTATACCTTCTCTGATTTCAGCATCTTTTTCTTCTCATCCTCTCAAGGCAACATTTTTTGAGACTTTAGTGTCTTACCTATTCATCTGGAATGGACGCGTTGCAACAACTATCTCTTGCTCCTTACATCGCAAGGCGTGTCACTGTAACTCATCTTCCAGGAAATTCCCAACTCTGAAAGGACCCCACTGTTTGTTTTCACTAGATGCTGGCTGATGAATAGTGCTGGAGAAAATGTAAATGGTTCTATCTTGTTCAGCTATTCTTTAACTCTCCCAATTGCTCCACAATCTACTCTACATCCCTGTTTACACTTAATCAGTTTTCCATAGGAAAATTCTGCTCTTACTCTGAACATGGTCTACCCCCACTATGATCCATCTTTGATGTTATTATTCATTTTACTAATAGCATCAAAGAGAATTGATTTGCCTTCCTTCAAAATTTACTGATATCTTTATTTATGCTCTCAAGGTAGCCTCCCTTGGGAATGTCATTGCCTTTCTCTTTTCAGGAATCTAACTGCTCATTTTTGTTTCAAACTCGTGTTTCTTCTAGAACATAACTCCATCAATTTAGTCTACTTTCTCCTGCATTTTATCTCCTTTCTCTGTCTCTTGCATACACAGACACACACCAACAGCCACACAAATTGTTAGAAAATTTCAGCTGAGGACCTGCTTGGTATATCAACCCTAAACATATTCAAAATGGAATTTATGTAACATGAATTCTCCTTCTCTTCCTCACTTTTCTATACCTGTTCTTTATAATCAGTTGGGGATCAAGCCTCATATTCTTATGTGATTCTTCCTCCCATCTCTCCTACATATAATCAGAGCTTATCAATTCAGTCTCCGCCATGGCTCTGCAATTTGCCCCTTCTTCAACTTGACCGCCCCCATTTTATATCAGACTTGTTGCTTCCTGTAGTAATACCCAAAGGGGCCTTATCACCCATACTCATTCAGCCTGCCTGTCAGTACCATCTTTCCACCCACTTATTTTGATTGAATTGGCTCTAACATACAATTTAGAGCATTTATGTGTTGGCTGTTGAATTTTATTACCTGAGGGGTAAGAAGCAGACATGGAGATTTAGGTATCTGAAGCATAGAGGTGATAATGAAAGGTACTATGTATAAGAGATGGCCCAGAATACTCCAAATGTTTTACCTATTCTCATCGTGTACAAAATATACCCAGAATTCATCACCAGTTAGATTTGACTTCTGTCTACCTTTTCATTCTTTTGTTCCTTCACTGCATCTCTTCATATAACTGATACCTGTAGCCAAACTTTATTTATTCACACATTAGATTTCATGTATTCATTTCAAAAGACATTTATTAAGCACCTGCTATGAGCTAATAATTGATTAGATTCTCTTCTTTAAACTTAATACTTTTCACCATCAGATTGTCCTACTCCCTTTCTACGTCACACAAAATTGTATTAGTTCTTAAAAGCCCAGCTTAAGTGGGTGTGTGTGTGTGTATGTGTGTGAGTGTGTTTAAGTCTTCAATGACCTGCTAAGCATTAAAACTACAGATTCCTAGACTTCACCCTAGACTTGGCTGAATCATAGCCTCAAGAGATGAAGCCCAAGAATCTGTAGTTTTAAGCATCTCTCTGATGATTCTCTGTAAATTTTCTGAATTACTGGACTAGATTACCCAGGAATTTTGATGGCAGGTGATATGTAGCAGTGAGGACAGGCAAACAGTGTCAGAGAGGTCCAGAAAGGGGTAGCAGGTGTTTCCTCAGTGGGTGGGCAGCAGATCATTGCTATACAGAGTCTGAGAGAAGGAAATATATTCAAATGCAGGCAGGTGGTCTGCATCAGGGTGGTCTAGTACCAGGTGAAATGGTCTTGATCATTGGACGGGAGCTGAGTCCTAGAGAACTGGCAACGAAAGACAGGACAGTAATTCTGAGATAAATGAGAGGTTCAGAACTCAGAGAACAAGGCAGAGGACTCATTATTATTGATTCCACTGGTACTCAAGGTGACTGCTCAGTCACGGGAATGAAGCAGAAGTTTAATTAGTAGAACAGAGATGCATAATCAAAGTATATACACTTGATGTAGGGCCACCTGAACTTAAGGACAGGTCTTTGTTAAAAAAAAAAAAATCCTTTAAGGATTTGAATTAGATTTTAAGTCAGGATTAAAAGATCGCATGAATGGAGACTGAAGGAATTCTAAACCAATGAATTAGGAAGGTATTAGGCATATTGTACCATGTATTATGTGCTCCCTTACTACTGAAGACAAATGTTGCTCAGAGTTTGGACTGCTGACTCTCCCTGCATCAGAAGGTACATCCCCGAGGCCCTACTCTAGACCTGTGGAATCAGAGTTTGGAAAATAAAACTCACAAATCTTCCTTTAAACAAGGTATGTGAGGTGAGAGACAGTGCTGAAATTTGAGAACCATTCTATTCCACTGTATACTCTTTGCTTGTGGGGCTATGTCTTATTTGTCTTTATTTTACTCACAGTTCATAGCAAAGAGCCTTGGGCATTCTAGGCACTCAAATTTTTGTAAAAGAAAGAAATGAATTGTTTTCTCATGAAATTCATAATTTTTCATAAGAGTGTTACTCCACTGCAATGTATTATTTCCACACTTTCATCAGGCAAAATTATAGATATTTTCTTCCAGGCAAATGTAAGTTTTTTCAATTCAGGAGAGTCATTCATATGAAACATCAGTATTAACTGCTGCTTTAAAAATATTTAAATAATGTTTATCTTTAAAACTAATTTTCAGATCTAGCCTGTAATTGTATTTATGATTACAATTTTTACTAGGTAAATAATTTGCTTTTATCTGGGTTCACATGAATTGTTTGTTGATAAGACATTAGTAAGAACTGGAGATTCATTGTTCAGAATGGAAGCAGTTTTATAGCTGTTGCAAACTTCTAATTTATGGTGGTCTAAGATTAGTCACAGTGTAAAGTCAGCTGTGAGTCACTGACTCTGTACTTCTGACATGAAGTAAAATCAAATTTGGCTCACTCCCTTGCTGCCTAGTGTCTGACCTTAACATTCCTTCCAGGGATTATTGGGTATTTTTCTCAGTGTAAACTTGGTCATATTGGGCACAGTTAAACATGCATTATGGATGATTGAATTTATGAGGAGATTAGTGTTCAGTGTCTAAACTGGTTCCATTGTCGCAGTCAAACACGTCAGAATAAGGCAAATACAGATGAAGGCCCCCAAACCTGGTAATTTTAATAGCATTTTCTGTCCAAGTATATTATATGTACCAATAAAAATATTATAGCAAGTTCAAGTGCATATAAGACTTAACTTTTAAAATCTCAAATTAGTTCAAAATGCATGCACTTCTATTATTTTCAAATCTTAGTAAATATGGTGATTTAATATTGAGTTTGAAAATTTGTTCTTTTTTACTGGAAGATAATTTTACAGTTTGGATTTATTCAAAGCTCTTCCAAGTTCAGTAATTTAGAATCAAAAGAGGAAAATAAGCTATATCCCTTGGATGCCCAGAACTTAATTGAGGGAAAGTGAAATACTCAGTTGTGGTTTTTAGGGGTGTTATTTTCAGCAGTGATTTCTTTATTAGCTTTTTGTTCAGTAGGAGGTATTAGGCACCTAGATGGACCCACTGGAAGTCCACTGAGCTTGCAGATATATTAATGGATCAGCACCGAATGGGAGTGTGTTTAACATCCCTGTTTTTTTCCCCTTCTACACTTGGTTGTTTCAGATAACTGTGTGCTGTTTAATAGCATATATGTAAACTCTCAGGCCTCTTCTACAAAGCCATGACCGCCGTTCCCCTAAGAAGTATTTAAGAAATGTATTTGTTATGTACTTTATTCGGATCCCTATTTTGTGGGCCTCTGGGCGCAGTGTAGAGATGACTGGGCGAACTGTGATTAGGACAAAATCTAACTTCCATTTACCAGCTTTTTTAAAATATAAGATATACCATTTATAAGAATTTAGACCGTTCTTAAGTACCATTTAATAGAGTAGATGTGGATGGTAAAAGTTTTCTCAAGGTTGCAAATTAATGTGCTAATTCAAACGAAGTTTACTTTTTCCTTTGTCTGCATCCCAGTGACCTTGCTCTCCTCAGTCGAGATGAGAAGTCAAACATGCAGGAAAATTGTGTGATCCTGTTTGTTCTTAAGCAAGTGAATTGGCACATTTCTACTTACCAGTCAGTAATTGTAGAAAGCACAAAAGCCATTATAGTTGCCTGTCATGGATCAGAGAGAAATAGCTATTAGCATTGCTACTTTAATTGAAGTTCAAATGCTTTACAAAATATATTTCATACAGACTTAATTATTAAATGTAATACTTTCCTTAAGAGTGAACATCAGGTGAAAAGTATCCTTTATACTTGTGGTGTGGTGGACATTTGACCAGTATATACTCATGGAATGCTTACTGAGTCCAGGCTTTGTGTTTGGGGTTCAAGACTCAAGTTTGAATCCCAAATGGCATTGGTGATCTCGGCTCTGCAGGTCCAAATAACTCCATCATTATTGTAAAGACATATCTAATAAATATAAAGCAATTAAACACAAACCTACATAAATATGTCAGTTGTGTGGATTGAAGATTGAATCAAATAGGAATTCAGGAGAAATACCTTTTATGGAAGGCCATATTGAAGAAGTAGAATAGGAACTGGATGTTGCTTATTGATAGCTTTGGAATTGCTTTATAGAAGTTTAGACTCAGTAACCTAATTAGAAGATGATGATATGGTTTTGAAACTTGAATTTCATAGTCAGGTATACTAATATTTACTTACATTTACCTGGTATAGATCAATAAAATAGCTAAGTTTACTAAATATTCTTTTTGTTGTTCCTCAATATGCTATGAGAAAATGTCAGTTGTACATATCAAAGAACATTCTTCTTTTTATTTGAGCAATCTTAGATGGCGGAGGTTAGGTAGACCTGAAGATTATGGGTATGCTAAAGCACTTACGGTAAGCCACTCTGTGGCCCCATCGCTATTCATGAAAATGGTGAGATAGATAGAGGGGAGTAAATAGAAATTCCAAGACAAAGCAAGGGAAAACACATAGTAGTACAAAGGAATGTAATAAGGGGTCAAGGCTGAGATGGAAACCTGACTAGAGGGTGCTGTATTGAAAAGAGTATAGGACATGAGATCGAATAACTCAGGTGGACCTTACTCTGCTTTGTATAGTTGTAGCAGAAATTTGAATACAATATTATGGAAAATAGGGTACTCTGCTAAATTTAGAGTAGGAAGCAACATAAATTGACTCTGAAAACAGTGATTTTTTTTGGTCGTTTTCCTAAAACCCTGCAGTAATCTCTTCAGATGGAGAAGGATTTGTTCATTACAAATTTACTGAATCTCCCAAATCATAAAGAATAAAATCCACAGTCATTTTAATGGTTCGTAAGGTCCTTTTTCAACCCAGCATTCTCTTCCCTAGTAATGTATGTGTCTCTTCTTTCATCTTTGAAAAGAAATTTAGCCTCAAATATCACCTCTTCAAAGAGGATCTAACTTATTTATGATTAAAACTCCTCCCAGCTAGAATTTTCTATGCCTCTTTCTTGCTTTACTTTTCTCTGTTACAGGTATCATTATCTGTGGATCTGTCCTCATTACAATGCATGCTCCATGAGAATAGGGATTTTCCTTTGTGCAGTTCACCCTTATTTTCAGTGCCCAGGAATGCATCTGGCGTACAGTGATACTCAATAAATATATTATTAAAGAATGAATGAATTAGTCAATCAATATACAGGCCTAGAAGAGTGATAGAGACACAGTGAACACTCAGTATGCATACTTTGGGTGCCTGAAGTAGAAACTTTCAGCCACAAAATTATGTTTAGACAATTATGTGGTAAAATATCTAAGAAAGGCATGTCTTCTGTGGTAAATCTTTTTAATTAAACTTTTTATTTTGAGATAGTTACAGAGTCACGTGCATATATAAGAAATAATATAGGGAACTCCTGTGCTCCCTTTATCTAGTTCCCTCCAATGGGAACATCTCATAAGACTGCAGAGCAGTATTACAACCACCATATTTATATCAGTGCAATCAATATAGAGAATATTTAATGAGAATAATTTCTCATGTTGCCTTTTTATGGCCACACCCAACTCCTGCCCACTCTCCTTGTACTTCTGCTCATCTTAACCCTCTGATAACCACTAATTTGCTCTCCATTTTCTGTAATATTGTCATGTTAAGAATGTTATATAAATTTTTTTGTACTGATTGATATGTTCATGTAATTTTCTTGTTAATATGGCTTGTCAATACGGTGGATTAAATGGATTGATTTTCTAATACTGAACAAATCTGTGGTCTCTGGAATCAACCCCACTTGATCATGGTGTACTTCTTTTTACTTATTACTGATTTCTATTTGCTAATAGTTTGTTAAAGATCATTGCATCTATATTCGTGAGGGATATTGGTCTGTAGTTTTGCGGAGGTTTTTTTTTTTCACTGTCTTTGTCTAGTTTTGGTATCAGGGTGATGGTGGCCTTATAGAATGAGTTTGGGAGTGTTCCTTCCTCTGCAATTTTCTGGAATAGTTTCAGAAGGATAGGTGCTAACTAAGAGAAGTCTCTAGAGTGTTAACTTTAGAGAAGTCTAAATGTTTGATAGAATTCACCTGTGAAGCCATCTGGTCTTGGACTTTTGTTTGTTGGGAGTTTTTTTCATCACAGTTTCAATTTCAGTACTTGTGATTGGTCTGTTCATATTTTCTATTTCTTCCTGATTCAGTCTTGGGAAATTGTACCTTTCTAAGAATTTGTCCATTTCTTCTAGGTTGTCCATTTTATTGGCATATAGTTGCTTGTAGTAATCTCTCATGATCCTTTTATTTCTATGTCCGTTGTAACTTGTCCTTTTTCATTTCTAATTTTATTGATTTGAGCCCTCTTTCTTTTTTTCTTGATGAGTTTCACTGTCTTTGTCTAGTATCAGTATCAGAGAATACTAGCTTTATAATACAAATCTCTTCTAATTTCTGGTCTTTGTCTAGTATCAGTATCAGAGAATACTAGCTTTATAATACAAATCTCTTCTAATTTCTGGAAGAGATTGTGTAGAATTTGTGTTAATTCTTCTTTAAACATTTGGTTGAGTTCTCCAGTGAAACTATCAAGGCATGGAGATCTCTTTTTGGGGAGTTTTAAAATTATGTTTAAGTGTTCTCAGCATGCAAAGTTGGAGCTGAAATGTATATCGAATCAGTTGCAGAAAGTGGTACTTGTAAATAATACATTTGTCAAAAAGGAAGTCTCAAGAGACATAATGAAATATGGTAAACTAAAATGTGTTGAATTGATATGAGATGAAAATACGATATATCGAAATGTGTGAAACAGTTAAAGCAGTGAAGAGAGGGAAATTTATAGCATTAAATACATACATTGGAAAAGTCTCAGATCGATAATCTAAGGTTCTCCCCTCCACTAGAAGCTAGAAAAAGAAAAGGAAGATATAGTGAAGGAGGTGAATAATAAAAATAAGAACAGAAATCAGTGAAATTGAAAACAGAAAAACAGTAGGAAAAATCAGTTAAACAAAACTGGTTCTTCAAAAAGATGAAATTGACAAATGTCTAGCGAGCCCGACAAAGAAAAAAAGAAGTCACAAATTACCAATATTTAGAAATGAAATCACTGCAGACATCAAAAGGATAATAAGGGAATAATATCAAGAATTTTACACCTTAGATGAAATGAACTTACTCTTTTTTTTACTGGAGTATAGTTGCTTTACAATGTTGTATTAGTTTCTGCTGTACAATGAAGTGAATCAGCTTTATGTATACATATATCCCCTCCCTCTTGGATCTCCCTCCCACCCCCCTCCCATCCCACCCCTCTAGGTCATCACAGAGCACCAAGCTGAGCTCCCTATGCTATACAGCAGTTTCCCACTAGCTATCTATTTTACACATGGTAGTGTATATATGTCAGCCCCAATCTCCTGATTCGTCCCACCCTCCTCTTGCCCCCCTGTGTCCACATGTCCGTTCTCTTCGTCTGCATCTCTATGCCTGCCCTGCAAATAGGTTCATCTGTACCATTTTTCTAGATTCCACATATATGCATTAATATATGAACTTACTCTTTAAAATCACAATGACCACAGCTCAGTTAATATGAAATACATGATTTGACTAGTCCTATAACTATTAAGGATACTAAATTTGTGATGGTTTCCTTTGATAGCACTCTGGTAGAGAAAAGGAGGGCACCTCTCCATTACCGCCAGATGTATGTAGAAATCCAAATTCCCCACTTGGCCTCTGCTGACACCCAAGGGGAGGATGTTGGGTGAGCATGAGAAACAGGGTTGCCCACCAGGCTTCCACTAAGAAGGATAGGAGTGCCTCGTATTCTTCCTACGTATTCTCCACTGACACGGTGGAGGGGACTTACTACCTCCGGAAGGGGTGAAAGTTCTGGCTCCCTATTTTACCTCACTCTATCAAGGATGGTTGAGGAACCTCACTACCACCTAGTAAAGGCAGACTAGGTTCTTCATTTGACCTTTGTCGTCATGGGAGGGAGTGGGACCACAGCTTTTTTCTGTAGTTTTTGGGTAGAGTTGTTATTGTCTAAAAGTTTTCTGTCTTGCCAGGCTGCACTGTTTTTTTTTCTGTTAGAGGGAGGAGGCTTTTTCTGAGGCTTTTTTAGTCTGAGCTGGTTGGCATTTGGAGATTGCTGGCCTTGGGGATATACAAGGCAAAAAGAAAAGCCAGGGAGCTCACCACTGTGTTGTTCCCTGGGTCGTGAGTTCCCTAGTTGCTTTGCCTTCTCACCACCTTTCAGAGTCTTCTTATGTTTGTTTCATATTTAATGTCCAAGGTTTTAGTTGTACTCAGTGGAGGGAACTGGGAAAATATATCTACTCCATCTTCAAAGCCTGAAGTTCATTTGTGGGGATATGCTTAATATCACGTGTGGTACCCTTTTAAATCCATATATTCAAGATTAAGTTATTTAATACATATGAAGTACTCTGCCAGAGACTACTGGTAAGACTATGATGAAACAAAATTATATTCTTGTGCTTTTAAAATTTAGAATTATATAATTTTAGATCTTTATTGGATTTCGAAGATAACCCCATTCAGCCATTTCATTTTGCAAGCGTGGAAAATGAAGCACAGAGGTTTAGTGTCTGCTGAGAGTGTGCTTTAACTAATTATTAGCAGAACTCTTACTAATCCAGAACTCTTTCTACCGTATTATGATACTTCCCTTACATTAGAAATTCAACCGATCATTTGTGTTTACTGGAATTAAAATGTTTTTCACATTTTTTCACAGTATCTAAATAGAGTCATTATAGAGTGGGGAAATTCAGGTTCATCATATGAATTTAATTTATACAGGGATATATATGTTCCGAGTATATACATACTTTTGTCCAAATATGGTTTTAAAATTTAGGAAAACTAAATTTCTTTTATCAAATATGTGCTTAACCTATAATACTAAAAATACTATGAGTTAATATAGTAAGATCTGTAAAATACTGAAGCCATTCTGGGAAATTTTATACTTTCTAGTCACATATCACATTTTTTATCCTGGATCAGTTCCAAAAGTGTAATCTTTGCTATTATGAATTTCTGTCTTAGGTATCAAATTATAAATTTAAAAGTCCTTTTAAATGCAATTCCTTTTGTAAAATAATGAACCTGAGTTACTCTGCATAATTCTCCTTGACCCCACTGATGCTCTAATACCTTTCATTAAGTGGAGTCCAGGCAACCACTCTTTTCTTCATCCCAGCTCCAGCTAAGGCCAGCTGTTCTTCAAGCAACATTTTTATTAACTTATTTAGGAACTGGGGCATATCTTATTACCCTATTTTCCATTCCTGTCCTATGCAGCTGTAGTTGATACTTTTCATAACAGCCTTTACATATCAACCTCCTCCTCCATTTCACCTCATTTTTTTCTTATTCTCTTTTACTTCCCTTTTTAAGTAAATTATGCACGTGTGTGTGCATGCAAAATCCCCTCTTCTTTCTTTCTTTCTGGTAGCCATACGACTTGAAAGCTTCAAGAATGTGCTCCTTGTTTCTATGAGATTGTAAGCTTCAGGGAAAAACATTTACTAATGGTGGAAAAACTCTGAAATGTAGAATAAATGAGTTTTAATGATAGCAAAATTTCATTAACAATATTACGTTAATTTAGACAATTTAAAAATGCAATATGAATACAAAGAAAAGGTTTTAAACAAATAGTAGGTTGTGCAAATTATCATTAATCTCAAAATATTACAAGTTTCATGGTATATAAGAAAACAACTTTTGGAGGAAGCTATTCTATAAATATAAGACATGCATAAATAGCAGCCACTTTTAGAATTCAAATAAAGTAACATTTCTTAGTATATTAATGTTATGGTAATTTGAATATTCACCACCTCCTATTCACTGCATCCTTGATTCACCCATTAGTTCGGTGCCTGGATACCTTATTACGAAGAATTACTACTTTAAAGGCCATTTGCAGTGTTAGAAAGATAAATGTAATTCCATATGGATCACAATAATGAAATCCATACCAGTTAAAGGATATGTTAAGAAACAGTAGCCCAATTTTCTGACATTTATTACTAATTAAATTAGCCTACTTTAGATAGGATTTTTTTAAAAGCGAAGGTTGTTAGTAATTTTTAAAATGTAACTACATTAATATTTTCTATGTATGACAGTCTGACATTTTTAAAGTTTAGCCTGAAATTTAAAACTAACTTTGTATTTAGGATGTTATTACAGAGAAGTTATTAACTGTGTGAGACATACTTCGTAGAAGCTGGATAGAATGCTCTTCTTACAAGTACTATTAGAAAATTTGTCTGAAGATTGAACAGTTACCAAAAGAGAATTGAAGGTAGTTGTTGACGTACTTGGACTAATCTATAAGGCTTCTTTTCTAGTATGGATACATGAGAAATACGATAAAGCTCATGATTTTTTCCATAATGTCTAGATTTATAAAATATTAGCTAGAAAGTATTAGTATCTAGGATTTTAATTTTCTATATAAATGTATAACATTTTGAATATTGTTGGTACGATTTAATGGGAAAGCCTTTTTCTTTTCATTTTTTTAACATTTTCTAATTATGGGAAATTATTTTATATACAGTGAGATGCACAGAACTTAATTATACAATTAAATGAGTTTCCACACATGTATACAGCCATGTAACCACCACTCAGCAACATATAGAATATTTCCATCTTCCACAGAAAGTTCCCTTGGACACCCACTCCCAACGGCAACCACGATCCTGATTTCAATCAACATAGATTAGTTTCAGTTGTTCTTGAGCTATATTTACTCTTTTATGTCTGGTCTATTTCTTTCAACATAATTGTGAAGCTCATGTTGTTGAGGGTTTCAGTAATTTGTTCTTTTTATTATTGAGTCATTTTCCACCATTTTAATATCCCTTTTTTTTTTTTTTTTAAAGATGTTGGGGGTAGGAGTTTATTAATTATTTATTTATTTTTGCTGTGTTGGGTCTTCGTTTCTGTGCGAGGGCTTTCTCTAGTTGTGGCAAGCGGGGGCCACTCTTCATCGCAGTGCGCGGGCCTCTCACTATCGCGGCCTCTCTTGTTGCAGAGCACAGGCTCCAGACGCGCAGGCTCAGTAGTTGTGGCTCACGGGCCTAGTTGCTCCGCGGCATGTGGGATCCTTCCAGACCAGGGCACAAACCCATGTCCCCTGCGTGGGCAGGCGGACTCTCAACCACTGCACCACCAGGGAAGCCCTGTTTTCTTTTGATGGACATATGGATTGTTCCAAACTAAGTGTTATGAATAAAACTGTTATAGATATTTTTGTATAAAACTTTTTTGTGGACTTGCTGGGTCATAGTCCAGATGGATGTTTAACTATTCAAGAAACAGATGATTTTCAAGTGGTTGTTCTATTTTAAATACTCACCCAACAGCATATGTGAGAGTTCTAATTACTTCTCGGTATCAGCAGAATTTGGTGTTATCAGTCTTTTTTAATTTTAGACAGTCTAGCTGGTATAAAAGAACTTCTATCTTATTGTAAGTTTAATTTTCATTTCAGTGATGACTAATGATGTTAAATCCTTTAACATGGTTATTGATAATTCATATAAAGACAGTCTTTGCTTTACCTGATAGTGTGGGACCATAAAAATGACTGTAAAGCTGTCTGTAAAATGTGTGCAAAGCAATCTTAATAATCAATAGGGAAAATGATGATTGTTCCATAACCTTCAAAGTTTTTTGTCACTACATTAAAAACTCTCTTACTGTCAGTTATAAATATATAGGAAATGAAAAAAACAACAAAAACAATATTTAGTACACTGTAATTTAAAACATTAGAAATAACTGAGAATGAAAGCTTTCACTTTATTAAAAACATCAAGAGTGGTTACTTGCTTTTTCTCACTGTTTAGCTTATGATATAGAGAGAGCATCTTTTCTATGACTTGGCAAAGTTTGGATTAGCTTTGAACATGCATATGGGCACGTGACATATGCACATGGGAGATAAGGAGGCCATATAACTACACACTTTGCTGCCTGTGCATGAACTAAATAACAGATGCACAGTGACCAATCAATGATAGGTTTCAAAAGAAATGATATTATTGGTCTCTGATTATGATGTACATCTGTGTGTGTGTGTGAAACCAAATCATCTTTTATTTATTTGTTTTAAACTTTTTATTTTATATTGGTGTACAATTAACAATGTTGTGTTAGTTTCAGGTGTATGACAAAGTGATTCAGTTATACGTATACATGTATCTATTCTTTTTAAAATTATTTTCCCAATTAGGTTGTACAGAATATTGAGTAGAGTTTCCTGTGCTATACAGTAGGTCTTTGTTGGTAGCAATTTTGTGGACAGGAGAGCTAGCAGTGAAGTACTTTATACAAGAACTCATAGTTAATGTATAAAGGTAACAAAGTTTAACCCCTGTTTTGGGCAGACAGGTGTTATTTAATTAAACCATAAAAACAGAAATTCAAGCATATTAGAACATGCAACGTGAGGATTGTTCTGTCATTTTTGACAGGTTTTCATTCAAGTCTTTAGCCCATTTTGTATTGAGTTGCTTTTCTTTTTGGTGTTGAGTTATAGGAACTGTTTATATATTTTGAATACAAGTCCTTTATTAGATGTATATATAACAAATATTGTCTCTTAGTCAATGGCTTGATTTTCTATTTCCTTAATGGTACCTTTGAATGAGCAGATTATTTTAATTTTGATGAAATCCAAAGTAGCAATTTTTAATTTCACATTAGTACATTTTGTGTCCTAAGAAATATTGTCTACTTCAAGGTCATGAAGATATTATCCTGTCTTTTATACTAGAAATTTTACAGTTTTAGCTTTTATATTTATATCCATAATTCATCTCAAATTTTGTGTATGTGTATAGTATGAGATATGATTTAAAGTTCCTTTTCAATATATTCATTCAATTTTTCCAAAACTTTTTAAAAGACTTTCCTTTTCCCTACTGAATTACCTTGGTAGCTTTGTCAAAAATCAGTTGACCCTATGCACTTGAATCTCTTTCTGGAATATATTCTCTTCCATTGATTTGTATACCTTTATGAATACCACACTGTGTTGATTACTACAGTTTTATAACAAATCTTGAAATCAGGTAGTGTAGGTTCTACAAATGTGTTCTTTTTCAAGGTTGTTTTAGCTATTTTAGTTCTTTGTATTTCCATATACATTTTATTATTAGAATCACCTTGTTGATTTTTACCAAAAAAAACCCTGTGGCATTTTCACTGGGATTGCATTTAATCTATTCATGCATTTAGGGAGAAATGCCATCTTAATATTGAGTTATCTGGTCCATGAACATGGTATATGTCTCTATTTTTAGACTCTAATTTCTTTCGGCAGTGCTTTGTAGTTTTCAGCAAATGAATTTTACATGTCTTTTGTTAAAATTATTCCTATTTAACGTTTTAATTTTAGTCACCAGTTGTTTGATGTAGAATCTAGAAATACAGTTGATTTTGTTTATTGGTATTGTATCCTACAACTGCTAACTTTGCTTATTAGTCCGAGAAGGGTTTTGTTATAAATTGCTTTAGAATTTTCTACATTTAAAAATGTCACTTCATCTACAATTAGGGTAATTTTTATCTCTTTCTTTCTAAGCCCTGTGACTTTTTTCCCTTACCATATTGCACTGGCCAGACTCTCTGGTACTATATTAAATAGAAGTAGTAAAAGCAGACATCCTTGCATTGTTCCCAATCAAAAGGGGAAGCATCCATCCTTCACTATTTTGTATGATGTGTGCTGTAGGATATCTGTAGATGCCCATGATCGAATGCTTTTTTCTCTTTTATTCTGTTACTGTGGTAAATTATATGATTAGCTTTTATAATATTAAGTGAAATTTACCTTCCTGGGATAGACCACACTTGATCAGATGCACTATACTTTTATATATGGCTTGACAAGTGTTTACAAATTTTATTAATTTTTCTGAAGAACTAATTTTTGAATTTGTTAATATTCTCTTTTATTTATCTATTTTCTATTTCACTGAGTCCTGATCTTTATTATTTTCTTCCCTCTAAATATTCTGCTTTTAATATGCTCTTTTTTTCTGTATTTTTATCATAATTTTCTTTCTGTCTTTTTTCCCCAGCTTTATTGAGGTATGATTCACGAATAAACATTGCATATATTTAAGGTATACAGTGCAGTGCTTTGATATATGTATACATTGTGAAATGATTCCCCCAATCAAGCTAATTAACCTGTCCATCACCTCACATATTTACCTTTTGTGTGTGTGTGTGTGGTGAGAACACTTAAGATCTACTCTCTTAACACATTTCAAGAATGTAATATTGATACATCATTATTAACTATAGTCACCATGCTATACATTAGCTTTTTCATATAACTTATTCATATAACTGAAAGTTGTACCCTTTGACAAACATCCCACTATCTCCCCTCCACTCCCCTGGCCCCTGGCAATCACTGTTCTATTCTGTTTCCATGAGTTTGACTTTTTTAGAGTCCATACATAAGTGAGATCTTGCAGTATTTATCTTCTTGTAGCTAGTTTATTTTACTTTACATAATGATTTTAAGCCTTTCTTCTTTTCAAATATAATCATTTACAGCTATAAATCTCCTAATAATTATGTATCACAAATTTTGACTTCTTTTGATAAAAATATTCTCTAATTTCCTTTGAAATTTCTCCTTTTAGCCATGGTTATTTAAAAATATATTTAATTTCTAATATTTGGGACTTATCTAGATAGCCACATGTCATCAATTTTTCATTTATTGCCATTATTGTTAGAGAATATGTCTGTAACACTTAATTTTTAAAAATTAGTTGGGGCAGTTTCTGTGGCTCAGCATATAATTTATCTTGTTGAATATTCTTCCATGCACACTTGAAATAATGTCTATTCTTCAATTGTTGTCCATAATGTTCTGTGTATTAATTCAGTGTGATAATGTTTTGCAAATCTGTATTCTTACCACTTTTCAACAAAAATTATTCGATATATTATTGATAAGGAAATATTAAAATATCCAAATATATTGTGGATTTGTCTATTTCTTCAAGTCTGTCAGTATTTGGTTCATGTACTTCAAAGTTTTTTATTAAACACACACATATTATAATTGTTATAACTTCCTAACTGATCCATTAATCATTATAAACTGTCTCTTTTATCTTTAGATCACTCCTTGTCTTAAAGATTCTTTAGTCTGGTATTAATATAGGCACATGCTCTTTAGTTTACTGTTTGCTTTGTATGTTTTTTTCTATCTTTACTTTTGAATTATTTGTATCATATTTAATTTGTGTGTCTGGTGGACAAATTATGTCTCTTGTGGGCAGCATATAATTGGGTCTTCTATTTTTATCTTACTTGACAATCTCTGTCTTCTAAATGGAGCATTTAATCTATTTATGTTTAAAGTCATTATTTAGTTGAGTTTAGTTCTATTTGCTATTTGTTTTCTAGCTCTTTTTTAGTTCCTCTGTTCCTTCTTTATTGCCTTCCTTTGGGTTAATTGGATGGTTTTAGCTTTCTGTTTTAATTTCTTTATAGGATTTTTATCTATACTTCCTTGTCATTATTTTTAGTGGTTGATCAAGGGATTACAATATAATTCCTTAGTTTATTGTATTTAAATTAATATTCTACAACTTCACATAAAATATATGAACTTTGCAAAAGTACAATTCCATATATTTTGTCATACATTTGACATCTATATATTTTAAATGATTTACATATATTTACATTGTAAATCCCACAATTTATGGTATTATTTTTACTTACAGAGCCAGTAGACATTTACATAAATTAAGAAAAGACCATGTATTTCCCATATAATTATCATTATTGGTGTTCTTCTATTCCAGTAGTTATGAGTTACAGGTAATTACAGCTAATATTTCCCTTTCAACTAAAGAACTCACTTTAGAATTTCTCCTAGTGCAGGTATGCTAGCATCAAATTCTCTCAGATTTTATTTATTTGGAAATAGATTTATTTTGTTTTCACTTTTGAGGGTCTTTTTCTGTGGATATAAGATTCTGGGTTGATAGTTCTCCCACCCAATATTTGTCTCTTTAAAGATGTATTTCCTTTGTCTTCTAGTACTCATTATTTCTGATGAGATGTCAACCACCATTTTTATCATTAGCTCTTGTGTATGAAATGTTATTTGGGGGACACTTTTCAAGTTTTTTTTTTTTATCTTTACTTTTAAGCAGTTTTACAATAATATGGCTAGTGTGGTTTTTGTTGCATTTATTTTGCTGTGGGTTCATTTAGTTTTTTGTATTGGTAAATTAATATTTTTCTAAAATTTGAGAAATTTTGGGCCATTATTTTTTAAATTATTTTTCTGCCATCTTCTTTTCTTCTGGGACTCTAATTCCATACCTCTTAAGTGACTGAGGCTTTATTAAATTTTTTCACATTTCTTCCTTTATTCTGTAGATTGGAGTTCTATTGATGTGACATGATGTTCATTGACTGTATTCTGCCATCTTTAATCTGGTGTTAAACAAATCCAATATCATGTCAGGTATTATACTTTTAAATTCTAGAATTTCCCTTTATTTCTGTTTCCTTACTTCCATTTCTCTGCTGAAATTCCCCATTTGCTTTGTTTTCCATTAAGTCAAATAAAATATTTATAATGGCTTCTTTAAATTAATTTTCTACTAATTCGTACACCTGCATTATCCTGTGATCTCTTTCTATTGAACACTTTTTTCCTCCTGACTACAAGTCACATTTTCCTGTCAATAGTAATTTTCCTGCCTGCCTAAAATTTTTTTTTTTTTTTAGATGTTGGGGGTGGAGTTTATTAATTATTTATTTTTGCTGTGTTGCGTCTTCGTTTCTGTGTGAGGGCTTTCTCTAGTTGTGGCAAGCGGAGGCCACTCTTCATCGCGGTGCGCGGGCCTCTCACTATGGTGGCCTCTCTTGTTGTGGAGCACAAGCTCCAGACGCGCAGTCTCAGTAGTTGTGGCTCATGGGCCTAGTTGCTCCACGGCATGTGGGATCCTCCCAGACCAGGGCTCAAACCCATGTTCCCTGCATTAGCAGGCAGATTTCAACCACTGCACCACCAGGGAAGCCCTGCCTAGAAATTTTTAACTTAAATTGGATATTGTTTGTGACATTGTGCAGAAACTCTGGATTTTGGTATCTTCTTTTGAAGGGTGTTGGCTTTTTATTCAAATAGGCCATTAAATTACTGAATTACAGTTTTGTGAATGTTTGATTTTGGTTTCAACCTTATTTGTAGAGAGAATTCCTTAATCCTGGGACATAGAGCAAAGTAAATGTATGGCCCTTTTGGGATTTTAAAATGAGGCCTGCTGTTTACCAATTCCTTACTTTGGTGGGATTCAAATTCTGAATTTTATCTCCTCTGCATTGGGAAGCAACTAAAATTTCTAGTAAGTTTTTCATCTGTTGCCTTCCACTTTGCTTCTTGGCATATCCTTCATACTTCCACAATTATGAGATTGGCCAAGGATCTTCAGGGAATTTAGAACTGTAATTTGGGTCTAATGCCTTTGTGGCTTCTTCCTTTTTGAACTACTCTGGCAATCCTGCATCCCATTCCCTGACACCACAAGCCAGAAGCTGTCCCTCCCTCCGCCACAGAGTTTATAGCTGTTATCTGCAGAAGGATTAGTGTGACACAAGCTATTCTGGCATCATCAGAACATCCCTCAAACTTATTAGGTTTGGATAATGGAATATTTTTACATAAATTTTTGACTACTGCAGCAAAATTTTTTTGCACGATTTTGACAGTTCTAATCACACTGTGCACTTTTATGTATAATAGCCTTACCAAACATTTTGTGAGTACATAGAGGAAGGGTTTACACTGCAATAATATACATGACTTTAAATTAAACAGTATTTTTGTTCTTGAAAATATTTTGGCAATCTGGAATTTTTCTACTGGCTACATTATTTCACAGTGCCTCCAGTCTCTATCCTTTGATCCTTTCTCCTCTATTGATTGTTTCTGCTTACATCTTTCCTTCTTTCCTTGTATTCTCTCTCCCTCCCTCCCCCCCCCCCTTTCTCTTATGGAATCCTTGAAAAATCCAAATTCTTCTGTCCTGTAGAGCTTTCCCCAAACTTACATCCAGGACTCCTTTTGTATACTTTACCTATCAAGGTTTTCTGTACAGCCAGTTTTTAGAAAAGAATGGTTTTAAGCAGCATTTGATTATAATCAGCATTGGTGACACTTGTTCATCAGTCAACATTGGTGATATTTTCTTCTTGAAATCCATGCATTCATCCATGCATCCATGTATCCATCCATTAGTTTGTTCATTTATTCATTCATTAAACAAATATTTCTTAAGTACCAATGTGTGCCAAACATTATTGGCTTATGTGAGTTTTTTATGATCTCTTTTTCCTATTTTATTGATAATTTAGCCTGGATTGACTATTGACTTGACAGAGACTCAGTTTTTTTTTTTTATCGCCTGCTTTTCTGATACTATAAATACCACCCCCTTATATGTTAATTCACTCTCATGGTTTCAAAGCTTATATATACATATTTATCCCAAGTTGTTTTTCCCTACCTTTTACTCTAACCTAAGCTTCTCCCAAAACAGCTCTATTTATTCATGCTAACAAGATATGAAACTAGCATTTTATTTACTCATATCCATCCTCAAGCACATTATCACTAACCCATATATCTTTCTCATTGTTTCATCAATGTCAATGGTTCAATTTAGTCTCCAGGTGTTGTAGGAGTGGTCTTAATAGATGACTAATTCTGCTATATAATTATTCCCCTAAGAACTGCTTGTGATGAACTATTTCAAAACAAAGTTGTCATTTTTGATAGGTATTCTCAGGAGATGACTTGCTATATAGAGCTGTCAAATTAATGACTCTGTAAAACAAATCAACTCACTTTGTCTCCAAATAGAATATGTATTATCATTTTCCTTGTTGAGTTCTCCAAGAAAAAGTGACATTTTCCCCAGAAGTTTTACTGAGATATTTTTATAAATAAGTTACGTTTCAATAATTTTTGGATTAATAACTAATATTGTTATAGCTGTGGTCCATAGAATTTTGGGTCCCCAATTGTCCATCTATACATGCACTGTGACAGACACTTAAAAATTATTTTAGAAAACTTTAGTTCTGTTTATAGATACTTTCTCAAGCATGAAAGACATGCAGATGGGATATTTTAAAATGACTTAATTTGGCATACTAATAAGTGTGTCATTCCATATTCTCAGCTTTGTAGTATCACCTAAAATCATGTTTATGTAGCCTATTTTGGTAAGTTTTGCTTCAGCTACTCCAAAATCTATCTCTGAATTAAGCCAAACCGACAGAGAGAAGTATACCTGAACTGAATAATTAGAACTTATAAAGAAATAGTTTTACAAAAATGCGTTTGATAATTATTCCGCCCACCCATATTGAGAGACATTATAAGAAAGAGCCAAGTTAAACATACTTAGAATTTACTATGTAAGGATGTTGTTGAGGACGCTGTTTATTAAATTACATGGTATTGTTTATGTGCTTTTCTGGGGGAGAAATCTACCTTTGATCTCAATACCAGAGTTTATTTCATGTTTCTTGCTCATTTAATTTGTCTTTATTTATGGTCACAGAGATTTACAGTCTTAATTTTTTCCTTTGTATTATCTTCTGTAACGTCAGAGCCAAATCATAGCCTACTTCTAGGACATGTACAATGTACATTTGATCTATTAACCTAATTGCTGGGTTGATTCCATTTCTTTACTCCTATTTTTTTCTCTGCCCAATAAATCATCACATTTTTGCCAATATTCTTTGGCCTTTTAGCTCTATTCCTAATTATTCTTTATCACTGTAGTCTACATTGTACTGCATATATACAGTATCTAACCAGTTTCTATCACATTTACTGTTTCCTAATGACTAGCCATATGGAGGCTCAGGATTTTCTTCAAGTTTATACTCTACCGGTGAATCTGTCGGTTGTTCTCTGTGTTCTGCAGTAGTCATCTAAATTCATCTCTCCAACATTCAGTGCCCTTCAGTAGCACCACACTTGATATTACACCGCCCACAACTTTTTTCTTATGACTTCCTTAGACTTTCTTTTCTCCAGTCTGGTATACTTTCCAGACCATGACAAACATCTTGTTGCCATTTATATATCTCTCCCTATATTAATGTACTTAAAACATTATTTCTTCCTCATCTGTACTAATCATCAGTTGTTCCTTTAAGTTGTAGCTCCCAGATCTTCTCCTTCCATTGAGCCTTCCTCCTGGCATCACCTATTTGTGATAGTTTCTATTAGCTAAATTACTTTTATATATGTATGAAGAAGGGCTTATACCCTAAGACTTATAACTTGCCAATACCACTCAATCTGAATGTCTAGTAAATGATATTGATTAAATTCAGGTTAGTGCAAAATGTATATCTGGTTTGGGAAATATTCTTTGCACCCGACTTTTCAGGCATTTCTATGTTTATATTGATCCATATTATGTTAGTGTTAGTAAACTGTACTTTTGTTTGTGTATGTTCAGATCATATATTTGTACCTTGTGTTTTGTAGTTTGTTTAAAATTAGTAGAGACAAAAATATTCTTAATAAACTAGGAAAGATTGTGTTGATACTTTTGTAACTTTTATAAGTATTTATATATTTTTCAGACACCTGTTTTGCTTAAAAGAGAGTATATCTTTGCCTGAAGATACATGTATATAGTCATGACTAAAGATTTAAGGAAACTTGGTCTTCCATGTTAGTATACTTAACCAGGTCAGTGAGAAGTCAGTACAAACTACCATCCTATCATAAGAGGTTGGCAACTTCTTATAATTGATATTCAGAAGTTTAGAGAATAATTACATTTTATACACATTTTCATTTTCTAAGTGGAATATACTAAATAATCACTAAAAACTGGCATGCCTTTAAAGTGTAACAAATTTTTACTTGTATAGATAGATCTACAGACTTTCAATTCAACCATGATGAAAGTATTTCGCCGGTAAGAATAATTTATGAATAAAAATGTAATTTACGGAATACCTTGGCAGAGAATGTTGATCGCTTCATCACAGTTCAGTCATGTTTAGAAAATCTAAACAAGCTGCATGATTATTCCAGGAAGCATGGAATGATGTGTTCAAATGAGTACCATCTGTGGATAGAAAAAGGTTGAGGTTTTTAGTCATTCTTAAAGAATGGAAATCTGATTCTCCATGCTAAACTGAGTGTAATCCTTTTTGTATCTGTAATTCAATAGGGCGGTTGCCTTGAAATAGTCTAGTTCAACACACGGTTCATCAAAAGAGAAGATGCTGGATATAAATGAGGCCTACATACTGCTGGTCATTTGTGTGTGCGTCTGAGGTAGCCTTGTTGAAAAAAATTGTCTACAAGTTGTACATATTTGGCCTCAGATTAGATTTATTTCTTGTTCATCTTTATAAATACACTTGAGTGAAAAATGTGGACAAAATTTTGTATTGCATGAAACCAAAGGACTATTTCATGAACCATGATTTATTCACATAATCAACACTTACTGAGTGCCCATATGTGCCAGACTGAGTGCCCATACGTGCCAGACTCTGGGTGTCCCGTGCAAGGCCCATCCCTGAGCTTGTCACATGGAAAGCAGTTGCAATTATTGTTACCCTTCCTTTAGCCAGGTTAGAAATAACTCTTGTATGGATCTTGTTTCTTTGTCAAGTTAAAGTACTGTCCTATTTAGACCTTTTCTTCTCTGTAACACTTATTTGGAGAATAGTGGAGTCTGTGGACAAATATTAATCTGCTGAAAATTTTTTACTGTGCAACAAACTTTGCCATTAGTTTTCTTTCCTGAAATCTAAACACTGGAGGGTATTAAAAAAGTTGGTTAGCGAGCCATGGGCATCTAGTCATCCCGCCTGATGAAATATGGGGAAAGGGTAGCCTCCTCTGCCTTCTCCAGTTCATTGAATAGCTAATGCATCCTTTTTTCCTTCCACCTTTAGTTGCTTAGTAAACCCTAGGAAAAGGAAATTGAAACATGAAAGGGGTAGTTAGTGATGGACTGGAAAGAAAGGGAAATGTCTGGACCACAGTCCCTTGCTCTCATGGGGAAGAGCAGAGTCTATGGTTTTATTTATTTTATTTATTTTTGGCTGCGTTGGGTCTTCATTGCTGCGTGCACGGGCTTTCTCTAGCGGCGAGTGGGGGCTACTCTTCGTTGCGGTGCGCAGGCTTCTCACTGTGGTGGCTTCTTGTCACAGAGCACGGGCTCTAGGTGCGTGGGCTTCAGGCATTGTGGTACGTGGGCTCAGTAGTTGTGGCTCGCGGGCTCTAGAGCGCAGGCTTGGTAGTTGTGCGCACGGGCTTAGTTGCTCTGCGGCATGTGGGATCTTCCCGGACCAGGGATTGAACCTGTGTCCCCTGCGTTGGCAAGTGGATTCTTAACCACTGTGCCACCAGGGAAGCCCTTGTCTATGGTTTTAATGCAAATGAAAAGTCAATATAAAACTTATCAAGTATTCCCACTGCACTTAGGATAACACTGAAAATCTTGAATCCAGACTGCAAGGCTCAACATTATCTGATTCTGGCCTGCATCTCCAACCTTCTGTCTTCCTCTTCATCTCCTTGTGGTTGTAGCAGCCTTCTTTACATGTTTCCAATGTGCCATGTTCTCTTCCTCAGAGTCTTAACACCCTGATGCTTTTCCCCTGGGAAGTTACATCTTATCTGTTAGATCTCTGATTAAATTATAATTCATCAGGAAAACCTTTCCTGACCATCTATCTAAATCAAGTCTCCTGTTATACCCTCTTATTCATTTGTTCCTACTTTCAAAAATATTTATTAAATGCCTGTTGTGTTCCAAGAATTAATCTAGACCTTCAAAGAAATAATCTAATTATGGTTGGCATTCATATATGTATATAATATATAAATAAACATATATTTTGGAGTAATTGCTCAATCTTTTTTATTAATATGAATGCAGAATAAAAACCTTTCTAGTTCTTCGGTATAAATGTTGGAGTAAAGTGGAGAGGAAAATAGGACTAGGACTATTTGAGGTGGGTGTTCAGTGTAGAATTAGGATTTATAGGAAGGTAGATATCTGTTCAAAATAATGAAGGCTGTACAAACTAATAGAGCTATCTGGAAATCAATTTTAAAATAAAGCCCCTCAAGATTTTGCTCTGTATATTTAAGAACAGGCTAGATAAGTAGAGATTGGTCATTTGGTAGAGTGAATTTGTATTAGTTTTCTATTGCTGTGTCATGAATTATCACAAACTTAGTGACTTAAAACAACACCCATTGGGCTTCCCTGGTGGCGCAGTGGTTGAGAGTCCGCCTGCTGATGCAGGGGACACGGGTTCGTGCCCCGGTCCGGGAAGATCCCACATGCCGCGGAGCGGTTGGGCCCGTGAGCCATGGCCGCTGAGCCTGCGCGTCCGGAGCCTGTGCTCCGCAGTGGGAGAGGCCACAGCAGTGAGAGGCCCGTGTACCGAAAAAAAAAAAAAAAGCACCCATTTATTAGAGCACAGCTCTGTAGGTCAGAGTCTGGGTATGCTGTGCCTGGATTCTCTACTCAGAGTCTCACAAGGTCAAATGAAGTTATCCATGGTCTGTGTTCTCATGTGGAGTACAGGTCCTTGTCCGAGCTCACATGGTTGCAGCAGAATTCAGTTTCTTACAGTTCTAGGAGCCAATTCCTGGTTGGCTTTTAGCCAAGGGCTGTCCTCAGCTCCTAGAGATGTCCTGGTGGTCCCTTCCTTCTTCAAAGCCAGCCGTGGAGAAATGTTTGTACATTGAATCTAATCTCTTGCTTAGAATACTTAACTTCCTCTTTTGTAACTACCCAAAGAAAACTCTCTGCTTTTAAAGGACTCGTTATAAAATCAGGCCCACTGGATTATCTCTCCCTGACTGATTTGGATCTTAATTACAGCTGCAAAAAATTTTTTTTGCATCAGCACCTATCAGTGTTTGGTTGAAAAACTGGAAGAAGGTGTAGGTACCAAAATTCTTGGGGGACATCTGCCCCCATAAACAAGACAGGTTGACCAAGATCATCTCTAAGTTTCCTTCAGATTCTGATTCTGTGATCTTCTGATTCATTTGCCTGTTCTATGGATTCTACCACCAAAATAGATCTAAAAATTCACCTCTTTCCTATTGCTATCATTTTCTTTTTTCTTTGCTGAACAAATCAAATGTTCTATGAATTTGTCCCTTTTCCTGTTTGCAGTTATCAGACTAGACTTGATAAAATGTACTACTGAACATCTGATTCTGTCACCCTGACAGCTTTCCATTGCCTGAGAAGCTATCTGTAATCCTGTGCCATAGTATGTCCTCAGACTATTTCTCTTTGTCATTGCCAGTGTCAATTATAAGCTGTAAACTTGACTTAGATCACATTACCCCCCTCTTCTTGAATCTCTACCTTTACACTTAGTGGAATCTCCTCTCACATGCAACCTTTTCTCTTAACACTTTTCCTGAACCCCCAAATCAGTCATATTTCTCTGCTTTGTGTTAGAATATTTTGAAAATGTGCCTTATCTCCAAGAGGTCTGAATTCAAACTTAGTGGCTGAGGGATTTCAATAAATTATGGAAACTCTACTTTTTAGTCAGTTCTAAAACTTCTTCCTCTATAAAGGTAATTGTTCCTTAAAATAAGTTTTTCTCTCATTGCTCTTATGCATAACTAAAGATAATGTGTTGTAAGTCATATTATAAGTGTTCTGTTTGTAGAGCTACCTTTTTAAAGGTCACTGTTCAATTAAATACAGTAAGATTTGATGATAAATATTAGTATTTGAAAACAGAGTAATTGAATCTGATCATATGGCTTTAAGTAATTTACTACTTGTTTTCCATTGCATTAGACTTTCTCTTCTTTTCCAGGTTTAGGCAAATTTACAAGCAATAGGTCTGTAGATAGTTCAGTAAAAAAAAATTAAGAGGAAATCCAAATTTTTAACTCAAGTCCAGATCTCCCTACAGAACTCCAGACTCATGCATCCATCTGTTATTTGACATCTCCTTCTGGGTATCTGCTAGGCATTTCAAAGTTAACATGCTCAAAATAAATTCTTAATCTTACTTACCAAAGCTTACTTCTTTCACAGTCATCCCCTTCTTGGTTAAGTGACTTCGTCTTTCTGTTTGCTTAACCCGAAGACCTTAAAGCTTTCTTCTACTCCTTTCTCTCTGTTATACCTGACATGTCACACAGCAGCAAATCCTGTCGGCTCTCCTGCAAATTATATTCAGAATCTGAATACTTGCTTTCATTTCTGCTGCTGCAGTCCTGCCTCACGCCATCCTGATCTCTTGTGTTGACACTGAAATAGCCTACTAATTACTCTCCCTGTTTTCATCCTTCTCTCCCTTGTCTAGTCTCAACACAGTAGCTAGAGTGAAAACATACTTCAGAGCCTGTAAATCCTCTGCTCATGTGAAAGTCTTAAAGTTCTACAATGTCGTATATAATCAAGGCTTCGGTGTTTCTTCTCAGACCTCACCTCCTACTAGCCACGCTGGCCTCTTTTTTATTCTTCAGATATACCAGGCATGATTCCAACATAGGGCCTGTAATCACACATTTCCCCCTGCTGGGAATGTTCTTCCTCCAAACAGTCACATGGTTAGTTTCCCCACCTTCATCAGGAACTTCATGTCTCCTAATCAGTCACGCTTTCTGCTTTTTTGGCCAAGGGCTGTCTTCATTTCATTATCCTTGAACTCTTTCTCCTTTTTCCCTTTCTTATTTTTTTCCATAACACTAATCATCATCCAAAATACTATATATAATACTTATTTATACTTGTGTTGTATATAAACCTCTGGAATGTAAATTACACCAGGGTAGGGACTTTTGTCTGTTTTGTTCATTGTATTATTGTATTCCCAGCACCTACAGTAGTACTTGGCATAAATTAGATGCTCATTAGGTATTTATTGAAATCTGAATTAATATGATATGTTTAGGAATGAATGACTTTTATGAATGAATTTTCTAACTCATTAATTTTCTTATCTTTACTGCACATATTAACATATAGTTTTTATGAATTGTGTAATTTTCATACAAGTCATTGTTATCAGTCTTTCTATCTCAGCCTTCTGAGAAAAGGTCCTTGCACATATACAAGGACAGGCATGAAAAAAGTGCCCATGTCACTTAATTCATTGTTCTTTTATATTTCTAAGCATAACACACTTATATTATTATACTTGTCTAATAAGTGACTGTTTCTTGAAAACAAGACATAAGCCTATGTATCTTGATTTCCTAACACCAGCCTCAGAGCCTGACACACGGTATGAATATAGCAAACCAGTGGTTAATACGAAATCTAATAAATGCCTCCAAGTAGGACCATGTGGTTGTAGGTGATATACAGATACCTTATTCTGTGTATTAATGTCAGTGTGCTTGATGATGTTCTAGAAAGGGTTATACTAATTTTAACTATGTGCAAGATAAAATAAAAATTAATTGTATACATTATTAATTCATTTAATAATCTTGTTTAAATTATTTTATAATCAACATCTACTATATGTAAGATGTGTTTGTGTCTATCTAGTCATTTAAATATAAGAACGTCTTTCTTGGGAACTGAATATTAAAAACTCAGACCCTTCCTCGGAAAGTACATAGGATTATATGAGCATGCAATTTTTCTTTGTACCAGTGCTTATATAAGGAACCAAAGTAAGTTTTTATAAGTAACTTGTGAGTGAATTTGGGAGCAAAATTAGGAATAAAAACATCACAAGTGTTTTGTCCCCTAACCCTTTGGACCATTGCTCTGTGAAGTATCACCTTAAGTTTCTGCTTATTAAATGTGGGGATATTAATCTAAGGGCAGTTGTAATAAGAGATCACCACTACGTGCATAGTAAAGGAATATTTGTAAATCCCATTTCTCCCTCCTGTTCACACAATGTTTGGTAATTCCAATTGTTTTCCCTTTTTTTTCCCTTCAACTTTTAGTTCCCAGCACTCCCACAAATATTGCTTTTTCTGATGTTCAGTCAACTAGTGCAACATTGACATGGATGAGACCTGACACTATCTTTGGCTACTTCCAAAATTATAAGATTACCACTCAACTTCGGGCTCAAAAATGCAGAGAATGGGAATCTGAAGAATGTGTTGAATATCAAAAAGTTCAATACCTCTACGAAGCTGACCTAACTGAAGAGACAGTATATGATTTAAAGAAATTTAGATGGTATCGATTCCAAGTGGCTGCCAGCACCAATGCCGGCTATGGCGATGCGTCAAATTGGATATCTACACAAACCCTGCCTGGTCGTAAGTATTGTTCTGTATATGTATGTATACTTCTGCATTCAAGAAAAAGCTCTTTAAATGTTTTTCCATAGAAATCATTCAAAATATAGGTAAAGATTGCTCTTGTAACTTTAGTTTTATATTTTAAAATTAACTGGTTGCCCTAATTGCTTAAACATCGTTAACCATAATAGCATTTATTTTTTCTTAATTGAATCCCGATGGGAAATTCAACTTCAGTCATTATTAGGGCTTTTCTCAAACTCCCAGAGTGGTACCAAGGTCCTAGAGTCTTATATTGTAACAAAAAGCATTGTGATCCTCTAAGTGGTCTGTCATTAGGCTATACTGATAGCCATCAAGTACCCTTCGTCTATGCCTACATTTCCCCCTCGTATCTGGAAGCTCTGCTGCTTTTATGCCAGGCTTTACCACGTTTTCAGTGACTTTAGGCTTACACACACACATAGAGTTTCAGTGATAAATAGATGCTGTTGTAGACCTTTATAAACCGTGAAATAAACTTTGATCTAGAGGCTTTATTTTTTAGGTTGCCAAATGTGTATCTTCTTACTATTCCCCGGAGTACCTGGCATAATGTTTATATAGTAAATGTTCAATGAATGTTTGTTAATGCAATTCAACATTTGAGACAGAATCCAGACAACTCAGCCTTCAACACAGTCGTCCAACCTCTCTTCTTTGTGGCTTTTGGACTCTTGATTTCTGTGAGATCTGCTCTTCTGGTTTTTCTCTCACCTCCCTGATAGCTCTTTCTCAGTCTCTTTTGCTTATTCTCTCTCTCTCTCTCTCTTATTTTTTAAATCTAAGTGTTGGAGTGTTCAGAGATAATATACTTGGCCCTTTTCTTTTTCTTTTTTTTTTTCTTTTTCATTGGCCCTTTTCTTTATCAACACACAACCCCTATGAGATCTTACCTTAAGTGACCTTATCCTGTCCTATGGCTTTAAAGTCTACTTATATAGTGATTATTCTCAAGTATCTATTTCCAGTTCTGATTGCTCCCTGGAACCCAATCAGTATATTTAACTGACATCATTGGGAAGGTGTGTCTAATATCCTCTCAAAATTAACGTGGTCTAAACACTAAGTCTCATCGTCCGAATGCAGAAAATGAAAATTTAGGCAGTGTTCTTTTCCTCTTCTACTCCGCCAATGATTTATTTCAACCATGCTATCTAAACACATCCCTCCATTTGCATTACCAGCATATTAGTCCTATCCTTCATTACTGCTACCACTGCGTTAACCTGACCTCCTTAGCTTTCACGCTGATCTTTTGAAATGTAAATCAGATGATGTCACTTCCTTGTTTAAAAAGCCTTTCAGTGAATTTCCATTGCTGTTGGAATAAGATTTAAATTTCTTAACATGATTAACAAAGCCCTATGTGACTTGGCTCTTACCGAACACTCTAACCTCATCCATAATCATTTTCCCACTTACCATTATCCTCCACTCATACTGGATAATTTTTGTGTTGTTTGAACACACGAAAGTACTAGAACTTGGCCCTGTTTGTTTGGATTGGAATGTTTTTCCACGTCTGTTTTTGCATGAGCAGCTTTTTATAATGTATACTTCTACTTGAATGATTCCTGCTAAGAATGAATTTCCCTGACCACCCAATCTAAAAGAGCCATACAGTTTTTTTCTAGAATATCATCTTATCTTAATGAAAATTTATAATTACCTGATCATTTTTTAGTTATATGTATTTGCTTATTTTTAGAAGGTGTCTTGACCATTGCTGTTTCTTTATTGCCTGGAATGGTGCCTGGCAACAGCAGGCACTCCATAAATATTTCCTGAACGTGTTAAACTTGATTAAATAAGCTAAAATTGGGGAGGCAGAGTGAACTGTTTTCCAGTGCAGGGGATAGAGAGGATGATAGTGCCATAACAAAGAAAAGGAAAATACGGAAAAATCAAATGCAGGTTGCGTTTAGTCAGTAATTACGGTTATTTTGAGCCTGTTAACTTTGAGAAGAAATAACTATGATAATCTAATTGACTAGAAAACAGAAAGAAACAGATGCTTAGAGATTAGAACATAGGTAAAGTTCGGAATTTTAGTTGCTTCAGCCAGTAAGAATAACCAAAATTACAAGTGACCAGGGACAACTTGAAGTTACCTGAAGACATCAGTCAGGTACCATAATGAATGAAGCAGGCTGATGTAAGGCGACTGAGAGTGGTGGAAACCTTGGCAGGTTAACAGAATGTGCCGTCTACAGGGGCAACCACTACTCACCTCTGTCTGATTACTGTCTTATAGAGAAGTCATGCTATTAGGACTTAGGATGTTTTCAAAGAAATAGGAAAGTTAGATTTTTTAATGTGAAAATACTTAATTTCTTGCTGTAACAAGTTTTTAAAATTTAAAAACATTTAGTTTTTCAAACCAAACATGTCAGTAGCCCACATCTGGCCTGTGGGCAGCTCATTGGTTACCTTTGATTAAAATAGACCATATGCCTGTGCATCTGCTGCCACTCAGGGTTCCCGTCCCACTCCTTAGGAGCGTCTCACTTGGACAGAAGCCTGCTACAGTGAGCCAGGAATTCGAATTTCTAAATGTATCATTTCCTCAAGTACTCTAGACAGGATGGTGGAAGATGTTCAATTAGCATAAAACAACATATAACCTGACCAATTCAAAAGCTGGTAAATGAAACTGGGAAGTTGGATTTTTTTTTTTTTGGCAGTACGCGGGCCTCTCACTGTTGTGGCCTCTGCTGTTGCGGAGCACAGGCTCCGGACGTGCAAGCTCAGCGGCCATGGCTCACGGGCCCAGCTGCTCTGCGGCATGTGGGATCCTCCCGGACCGGGGCATGAACCCGTGTCCCCTGCATCGGCAGGCGGACTGTCAACCACTGCGCCACCAGGGAAGCCCGGGAAGTTGGATTTTTAAAGAATCCCCCATTCTTATTCTGAAAATTTGAGAGTCTTTCTGCTTGAATGTCATTTCTTCCCCCCTGAGTCCCTCCACTTCCAACCCCACTTTAAGGTCTATGACCCACTCACTAGAATTTGGTCATTTTCAATTCCCTACTACTCCACTTTGCCTATTCTGGTTTAAAAGAATAATGGTAGAATATTTCAAATATTTCACAATCGGTGTGAGCTTTTTAAAAAATAAATAGCATTATTTTTCTAGTTTTATTAGGATGTGTTCCTTTGCCATCGGTGGTTAGTTGGTTGATTTGTTAGTTCTTGATGGAATGGAGAGGATAATCTTGGCTTCTGTTTCACCCCAGCTCCCAGATCTTTACTTGATGACTAATCGAAAGAGTGCCTTCGTATGGAGTACCAGTTTGACTATTATCTGGTACTTTTCTTCTCTCTCGGTCTGGTATCTCACTGCCACAATTTGACTTCTCCATCAGAGAGTACTTGGGTGTGAAAAAAATTTATCAGTAGTTAAGTAGATTTTCTATGCTACTCCTATTCCCTTTTATTGTTCTTTATCCTTAAGGACTAATTTTCTACTCTGTTCTTTATCAATAAGATAGAAAAGGGGATACATGGAAAGTTGCCTTTCTACCACTGTGATTAAGAGAGAAAAATGAAAAGATTTATATATTTCAGAATTTGTTACAACAGACTTACTATTTTTCTTGGCATTCTCAAACTTATTAGCTTTTCAGCTGAGTATTCATATGGGGGTGGTAATAATAAATTAATTTTGAAAGTTATGAGAATGAGTTGGTCACTCTTCATTTAGTCTCAGAAATGAAAGGGACTTTTTTCTAATGATAAATGTATTTGAATTTCATAAGTGTATGGTAAAAAAGTTTTATTTATTAAGCCAAGGAGAGATACTCTGAGGTGGCATTTGATATGAAAGACAGAAAGACACTACATATATTATTGCAAGACAATATATATAGTGAACTACTAACATATTGTATAAGAATATGAGAAATAAGAACAGTCAAGCAACAAAAATCTTGAAGAGTAGTAATGTTTTTAAGATTGAAAGCAAGTAATGCTTAGATGTTGATTCTACATACCAAAGATGAAAAGCATGACAGACATTTTGCAAACATAAAAAGTAATCTGGATGAAGAAATTTAATACGATTTTTTATGTCATTGATTCCAAAAAAGTGTTATGTTGTTTTATAAGAAGATAAAACAATGAAAATGAATGATTCCTCTGAATTATGGAAAACACTAAACAACAGTATAACTTAGTATAAAATCACTATTTCAGATTTGTGCATGTTACTCTAATAGCATCAAGTTGTGCCCAAGCACTTATTCCCAGAACTTCTTATCAAAACCTGGAGCTTCTTTGATAAGGAGCTAGCAATTGATAGCTAGTTTGAGGTCAGATTATTCAACATTTGAATAGCTCAAATAAGAAGACCACCAGTTGGAATAATAAATATTATAAGATGTTCTCAAATGACTTGTAGAATAAGAAAATATGTTGTATTAACTCTCTCTGAGCTCATAAAGAAGAGCACTCAAATTGAAGATGCAGGGAGCAAAGTTGGAATGCAGGCTGAGAATTACATTGGGTTACTTTCTGAATCTAGATCTGCCACTGTACACTGGAGTGAATAAAAGAAGCAACATTCGGTCAGCTCAAGCTAACATTTCTTTCTCCCACATACTCTGATCTAGATAATTGAAACCAAATTGTTTTTCTGCTTAAATCATCTGTATAATGCCCATTACTCTGTACTTCATGCTAAGTGTGCAGAGATACAAACATAAGCACAGAAATTACAAATGGCAGAAATATTTAACTTGAAACACTAAAGTCTTATAGCTTATTTTACTCATCTCTTATTTTTCTGATTATCCTTATACTCAAAAGCAATTTGAGTTGTGTGTCGGGGAGGAATGCACAATGGAAGCTGTTAAATATCTCTGTGGTGCACAATAGGTACTTATAATGCGGAGGGAATGTACAACTTTAAAAGAGTGTGGGTGTGAAATTTAGTATGGAGTGAAATGGGACTCTCATAATGTGCATCTCCTATAGACCACCAGGACTGGAAGACAGCAAGAAAGGAAAATTCCTGGGGTAACACTTAGGTTGTGAAAACCACGGGATACCATACTCATGAGGAATTTTAACTACCCAAACATCTGTTAGGTTAAAAAAAATTCAGCAAAACATGCCTCATCAAAGAAGCTTCCAAGGAATGCAACTTTATGATTTAAAAAGAAGAAAAACCAAATAGAGGGCAAAGCACTCCTTAACATTTTTAAAAATGAGACATTGTTGATGAGTTACTATATATTCAATTATTTTTCTTCATATATTCTAAATGGTATAATGCACTTATAATGTGGTGAAAGCTATCATAACAGAGGTAGGTATTCTCCTTTCTATAAAGAAGCAATTAAATAATGATAAGAAGAGATGTTAGCCATAAATAAATAGGAAAATATAATTCATGACAGGAAGAAGCCCATTTTGTGGCAGTGGGTTTTTAGAATAGGCTCTATCCTGGTGCCAGTAAAGGAATTGAATATAATTTATTCTAGACATGATGGTTGTACTTCTGCAAAATTAATTATATGCTGTTGAAAGTCTTCTAAGTTAGTTGCCTAAGACTCCCAAATGTGTAATTCAAGACGACATATCTCTCTCTTCTAGACCTGTAGATTGAAGTTACTGGTATGACCACTTAGGTTTCCACAGACATCTCAAACCCCGTATTACCACTGTTCCTGCCCCACTGCAAGCCTCCTCCTACCTGTGTGTTCCCTGTTTCAGTGTATTGTACCATTGTTCGTCTGATTGTTCAAGCCAGCAATCTAGGAATCATTCTTAATTCTTTTTAGCCTTTCCCACCCCCAAGTACATACCTAACTCCTACTGACCTTCCCTTCTAAATATTTCTTGAATTTATGTTTCTCTGTTAAGGCTCCCTAAATTCAGCCATCTCCTAGATTATTACAAAAGATATCTAAATGGTCTTTCTGTTCCCATTTTCTCTATCCTCCACCTGAACCTAGTTTTTGAATACACCTATCTATTATTCCTCTGCTTAAAATCTGATAGTTTTCTATTTTCCTGTTGTGTAAAAATTATATTTTTAGTATGCTCTATATGGTTACTTATGATTTTTGTTCATATTCCCCACACGTACTTTGCTCTTTCTCCTTTGTGCTCCAGAGAAAGAGCAAAGTATGTGTGTTCTTTCTTACTGTCCTTTCTGTCCTCTTTTGGAGACCAACTGCCTCTTCTTTGCAAAGGAGACCAAATATCTCCTTTGCAAAGCCTTCTATAAATTCCTCTTTCCACTCCCACCTTCCAAAAATTGTTTCTAAATACTGAACGTATTACATCATAATTGTTTATCTCTCTCTCTTGTCGAACTCTGAGCTCCTTACAGGCAGAGATGACAGGTGATCATGTCTTATGTATGTTTCTAATCTTCATGCCTATTCAATATCTAAGACTAAATGAATATGGCATTTGGACTCAAGGAAGACATTTGACTTTAATTGGAAAGTATTTCAATGTCAAAATTCTCCATATTGCAAAAATGTTCATACAAATTTTCTTCAGATTTTCTTTCTGATTATAGCTTGTCTTTCAAATATTTACATGGTTATTGTCAAAATTAAAATTCTCCTGGTCAGTTTCCATTTACGTTTGACATGTTCAGCTTCTTTTATTTCACAAAACTAGTTTATTTTATTTTACTTTATTTTATGTATTTATGTATTTATTTATTTATTGGTTGGTTGGTTGGTTGTAAAGGAAAGATTGCTTTATTCAGGAGGCTAGCAACCTGGGGAGAAGGCAGACTCATATCCAAGAACCACTCCCAAGATTCTGCTTGATCATGAAAGTTTTTAAAGGGATAAGGGGAAGTTAATCGCAGTTAATCATTTGGGGAAGGGGTGTCAGAGTCTTCTGTCTTCCACTGTGTGCAGATTTTCTTCTGATTGGTTGGTGGTGAGGTAACAGGGTGTTGCTTCAGGAATCATACTCTACCTGAAGTTACCATCTTCCACCTGGGTGGGGGCCTTAGTTTGATTTTAGATGCTATCACTTTCAAAGTAGTCTCCCAACCAGTTGTTAGTGCCCCAAAAGTTGTCGCAAAGAAACGGCACAGAAGATGTCCCCAACGGTGTTGACAATGAGCAGGAGTTGGTCTAGCTGGTCTCAGGACTTAATGAAGCTCAGGTTCTTGATGTCGCATTGCAGAAAGAATTCAGTGAGAGACAAAGTGATGGGGAAGAAGTGGATTTATTTAGAGAGAAACACACTCCACAGACAGAGTGTGGGCCATCTCAGAAGGTGAGAAAGACCCAGTCTATTTTATATTGATGATTTTTTTTTCTTTTTCATTAATTAACATAAGTTTGAATTACTGCATGTAGAAAAGAAATATGCTCATAATAAATTGAGGAGGATTTCAGACAATGAAAGAAAATAATAAGTGCCTATTTCGGAGTGGATTGAAGCTTTAATAGTATCGAAATGATTAACTGAGATAATAAACTGTGATTGATAGTCCATGAAGAAAACAAAGGAGACCAATATATAAATCTGGGTTGCTAAATATAATTACAAAGAGAGGATATTTGCATGAAATCATAATTTAAAGAACATAATAGTAAGCATGTAAAATTGTCTATTAAAACATTCAACTGTATACTTAAAAGAGCTTTTGCCAGGTTATTAACAGCTTTCCATAATATAAATAAAAATATTTTGAAATCCTATTACATAAGCATGTAGTTTTCAGCAAAATCACTAAAAATCAAAGGATAAGAATGATCACTATATTATTTTTAAAATCATCAATATTATAGAAAGCCTGGGTTTTTTTTTTCTTTAATCTTATATGCTTTTATTGCCCGTATCGGGGTTTCTTTCAGTTTATTTGGATTTTTGTGAGATGAACCATTCAAGGTACATGAAAAGACATAAGTATGCCTCTAGAAAGCCTGGTTATTAAAAGAATAAAAGAAGAAACAATCTTTCTCCCAATAATAGCTAGCTGTATTTTACCTTTTAAAAATTCAGTGAATTCTCCCACTTTCTCATCTCAAACTTCAAATCTCATGTTGAATTGAATTGATTTTGACTTTTCTGAGAATCTTCTTTCTCTTGGTTCAGAAAGAAGTGTGAAGTACATTTCATTCTTTGTGATTTCTGGTCATTAACCTCAGTTCAGGCCTGCCTCAGTATTAGGCCCTAGGCCAACAAATTTTCAGCTCTGTTTTCTTCTGCATTTATTAAGGAAGAAGGGAGAACTCTGATTTGACTATGGAAAACTTCCATTTCTGAAAAAACCATAGGATTGCTATGTCTGGTAGTTGAGGGCACCTTTGGGTTGGGCCCAGTACCTGAGCTGAGACTCCTTGGCTGCATAGTTAAGAATAATGACAGAAATAGCTAAGCTTATCAGGTGTTTATTATGTGCTGGTACTATTCTAAGAACTATACACACATTGATTTATTCATGAACCTCATTCATTTCTAGGTTAGAGCCTGTGCTCTTAGATCTTGACAAAGACTTGGGCAAAGCCTCATGGTGGTATGAAAGTACTAAGAGATGGAAGGGTGCTAAGTAGTATACAAAGAGAAGATAGGTGAAACCCTAATTTAAAGGAACTAACAGAATGCATGTAAAATTAAACTATTTAATAAAGCATTCAACTCTTTTTTAAAAAATTTTTTACTGAAGTATAGTTGGTTTACAACATTGTGTTAATTTCTGCTGTATAGCAAAGTGATTCAGTTGTGTATACATTCTTTTTTTATATTCTTTTCCATTATGATTTATCATAGGATATTGAATATAGTTCTCTGGGCTATTCAGTAGGACCTTGTTGTTTATCCCTTCCATATATAATAGCTATAACCCCAACCTCCCACTTAGTCCCTCCCCCAACCCCCTCCCCCTTGGCTTGTGGTTACAAGTCTATTCTCTATGTCCATGAGTCTCCTTCTGTTTCATAGATAGGTTCATTTGTGTCATATTTTAGATTCCATATATAAGTGATAACATATGGTATTTGTCTTTATGATTTAGTTAACTTAGTATGATAATCTCTACTTGCATCCATGTTGCTGCAAATGGCATTATTTCATTCTTTTTTATGGCTGAGTAGTATTCCATTGTATATATGTACCACATCTTCTTTATCTATTCATCTTGTCAGTGGACATTTAGGTTGTTCCCATGTCTTGACTGTTGTGAACAGTGCTGCTGTGAACATAAAGGTGCAGGTATCTTTTTGAATTAGAGTTTTGTCTGGATATATGCCAGGAGTGGGAGTGCTGGATCATATGGTAATTCTGTTTTTTGTTTCCTGAGGAAACTCCATACTATTTTCCACAGTTGCTGTAACAACTTAACATTCCCACCAACAGTGTAGGAAGTTTCCCTTTTCTCCACACCCTCTCCAGCATTTATTTTTTGTAGATTTTTGATGATGGCCATTCTGACCGGTGTGAGGAGATACCTCATTGTAGTTTCTATTTGCATTTCTCTAATAATTAGTGATGTTGAGCATCTTTTCATGTGCCTATTGGCCATTTGTATTTCTTCTTTGGAGAAATGTCTATGTAGATCTTCTGCCCATTTTTCAATTGGGTGGTTTTTTTGTTGTTGAGTTGTATAAGCTGTTTGTATGCTTTGGAAATTAAGCCCTTGTCAGTTGCATCATTTGCAAATATTTTCTCCCATTCTGTAGGTTATCTTTTTGTTTTGTTTACGGTTTCCTTTGCTGTGTAAAAGCTTGTAAGTTTGATTAGGTGAACTCTATATTTAATTTCAAAAAAAACAAAAACAAAAAAACTTTTGCCAGGTTGTTAAGCAAGTTTTCCGGAATATAAATAAAAATAATTAGACATCCCCATTTGCATGAACAAGTGGAATGTCTTTTTCAGCAAAGCACTAAAAACCAAACAGTTAAAGGAAACTTAAAGGATAATCAGTATGTGGCACTATTAGCTTTGAAAACTGAGACTAAGAAAGACCTGGAGATATTGTACAAACTTCTGATACATGATCCAACCATCTCCATTCCCAAACAAATTAAATGGGACTTGCCCTAACACACATAACCTCTAACTACACTTTTAGTTTCTCTTCTCTTTAATTATACCCTTGATAGTTATTTTACCCTGATTATACCTGCATACAATGCATGGGAGAATGAAGTAGCAATGTTTATCTCAGCCCTGACACTTTGTAATGGTGATGGCCTTATCTGAATTATTCCAGGTTGCTCCTACACATAGCTTCAAGGTACCATAGAAATGATGTTTTCTTATGTTCTTACGGAACATGATGACCTGTTACTACTCTAGAAACTTTGGGAATGAGAGGGAGTGATGGTAGGGAGAAACCTCTTCATCGTTTATTCAGAATTAAAATACATGAAAGGCACAAGGAGACCAGTGTGTGGAGTGTCTGTTAGCTGGATGCAAGTTTCCATGTTTATCACCAGCTCCCAAGCCCTCCACCACTAACTACATTCCCAGTCTTCACAGAAACAGTAATCCCCCTTTCTAACCTTGTTACCAAGAGTTCTAATCATTGGTACCTGATCTGAAGAGCAGTGCCACTGCTTTTTCCAATAGTACGTTGATGTTACAGAGCAGTGGCTCTTAAACTTGTACCACAAGCATTAGAATCATCAGGAGGGCTTGCTGAAACACGGAGTGCTAGGCCCTACCCAGGTCTTCTGATTCAGTAAGTCAGGGGTGTGATCTCAGAATTTGCTTTTCTAACAACTTCCCAGGTAATATTGATGCTGCTGGTTTGAAGACCACATTTTTGAGAACCACTGTTGTAGAAAGTTGTTTTATGAACATAATGCTACTCTAGAAAAAGTTGTATTATCTGATCCTAAAAGCAGTGGAACTAATATGAGAATATTTTCTTTCTTACCTGGCATGGCTAATATTGGAAGTGAGAGTTTTTTGGTATTTTGTATTTTTTTCCACCTAAGCTAACCTGAAATGACTCAGAAAATTACTCATTCAGCATCAAAGAAAATGGTCATACAATGAAGTCTAATACTGTGGGCATCCACCAGTCATTCTCAGTACTCATCAAACAGTCTAATAGGTCAGATTCTTATGGTTGTAATAGTTGCCCTTTGTGCTACTATCTTGCTGTTGGGAAATCTAACTGTAAAACAAAATTAAAATCTTGTAAAAGGGTAGGAAATATTTCATACACCAACAGTAGTATCTCATACTGGGCAGTGAAATCACTGGGCTCTAGGGAAACATTCAACACCAGTGAAGGATAGCCAATTAGTGCAGTATTGTAACCAGTCGGATGTGACCTGAGATGCTCTTGGCCTCCATCAGTATGGTCAATCTAATCGCTGAACTTCTTCAGGGCCCTTGATGCCCTGAATTATTTAAGATGTAAGGAATCCACCCAAACCACCCAGCCAATTAGATTTTGTTTAGTCCTGAGAGACATCTAAAACTTAAAGCAAATTCCTTCAGGTATGGTGAATCTAAGGCAACTCACAGTCCTAGAGGCTGTTAATACTTGTATAAGCTGAGAAAGAATGGGAGTCCTTCACTTAGTGATGACAGTAGATAGGAATCTGATGGTCCAGTGTACCAAATCCTGAAACTAAAGTACCCTGAAGGGAAGGACCTTTAAATAAACTTGAAATGAACTTAAATTCAAATAGATGTGCAGACAATCTAAATCATACATGTGTACAGAGCTCAATATTTTTTGTCTTGTGAGTTGCTGTCAGGTCATTTATTTATTTATGTTTATTCTTTAGGAAGGTCACTACAGCATGCATTAAAAACCAGAGTATTTTCTACAACATTTTCATCATTAAATAAAATTTACAGGGATCTGCAGAAGGCAGAGTTTCTAATAACTCTTTGAATGTGCTTATTCTGAAAGTGTAGTATTAGACACACCAAAATTTGTTGGTTCTTAATCAAAGTGTCATAGACTTGGGGGCATTCAAACTTTTATATGTACTAGGCATAATGATGGTCTATCCAGACTCACCTTTCAGCTAACACACTTAGCATGGGGACACAGATGGATGGGAAAGATGACCCTGACCCACATAAGACCCACATTCCTGTGCAAGGATAGAAGCATGATAATCAGGAAATGATGGTTGTTAGTTACAGAAAATGCATTATTGCGAAAACCAGGGGAAAAGTGCTTATGAGAGGAAGTGATTGGATTATGGGGAATGAGAGAATAAGGATAGATCATTCCTACTGAGTAAATTGCTGTGATTTATAAGAGAAAGGGTATAGTGATATCTTGGCCTACTACTGACTAGATTCATTTCACAAACAATCCTAAATCAGAATGTGACAGTTTATGGAGAGACAAACAAAGTCTCCCAAAGATGCTTATATATTACTAAGCTTTTAAACTGGCATATTTTCAGTTCCCCATACCTTTACTGCTTTAAGCTTCCTTTATTTTGATTGTTGACATTCGTAATTGTAATTTTGTATTCCCCCTTATGTAACTCTAATAATAGTTTACTACACACTGGAATAAAAGAAAAAAATAATACTGAATTATTTTATTATGCATTTTTGGAATTTTGATAAATTCCAAGAGAAAATTGCATAAAAGAAACTTGAAAATGTTATTTGCTTAAAAGTACATTATAATATTTGGACAATATTAAAATAATTAGATACTGTTTTATAGTATACTTTGAGCATTTGGTGTTCTAAATGTTTCTCTTAAAATATCCGTGAATTAATCAAATGTTTATCTTTCATTGCTTTACACAGATGAAATATATATTCAGTTATATATTATGTGCATATAATATATTCATATCAGTTTAGTTAGGTATGTGTTTACTTTTTTTAATTTCAGATTTAGGAGTTCTTATTCCATCATATTATAATTCTTCAAGAATATAGATTAATATAATATGTTCTAAGAGAAATATTTCATAAAGGATTTAACACAGGGAACACTTGTGTAACAAAACAGGCAATTTTATCAAGTATACTGAAAATGCAAATGTTATTAAGAGAATCTGATTGTTTCTTAAAAAAGAAAGAAAAAAACACTTTAGGAAAGTTCAAGAATTAAAGCACAGCTCGGCGAGGGGCTAAATACCTTGGCTTTTTATAATGATTGACTAGTGCATAGAACTTAAAATATTTAGTAGTTCAAGTGGTTAGTATGTACCATGAATGATCTTTGAATGTCGTTTTCTGTCAGCTCTGCTTGGGGTAGCAGACACTCCCTGATGAGGGCTTTGATTGCTGGTATTAAAGGAATGATTGCAGGGTTGACATTTTACTATGAAAGATGAGAAGTTGAAGCAAGGCATCATACTGCTTTCTGAGCTGGTCTACAGACATGTTTGCAAGACTAGCCGAGGTTTTCCTTGGCAAATGGTTTTGGATCTGTCCTCGTTTGAGACCCCAAAGATCCAGACTACAGAGCAGAGAAGACACAGACATAGAAGAATATTTCCAGAAAATATTTGTAAAAACAAACTACCATCAACCTAGTCACAGAAAAATCTCATCGGCTTTCTTATCACAGAAAATTCTCAGTAAGCTGTCCGTGTTATCTGGGCAACAATAATGCACCACCTTGCCTGCCTGCTAGAATGAGTTAGGTTTAAAAGTGTAATCCCGACAGCCATCGAGTTTATATATGTTATAGAGGTATAAGTATAACATTCTGGAGATAATCTGTCCTCTTTTGATATAATGAATTTTGGCCCATCTTCTTGGTATGAGTTAGATACCAAGCACCAGAATCTATAGAGGCTCCTTCTAGTTCATGGTATTAGTTTATTAAACTATGGCGTTTATCTTTTTTGTCTATGACAGCAGTTCTTAAAAGACCTTAGCCGTGGCATTAAAGGCCCTACACAGTCTGGCCTCATTTCCTGTCTGACTCAACATTCTGACTTACTTGGCTTCAGCCTCACTGGAGTCCCTGTTCTTCCTAGAATACACCAGGCACAGTCCTGTCTCAGGGTCTTTGCACTGGCCATTCTCCTCCCTGTGACACTCCTTCAAACATTCCCATGCTCCCTCACCTCCTTCAAATCTTTGTTTAAATGTTACCTGTTAGGAGAGGCATAGCCTGACCACCATATTTTTTAAAATAGTAACTCCTATCTACATTCCCATCCCAATTACCCTGCTTCATTTTTTGTCATGGTACATATCACTTCCTAACATAGTATATCATTTATTTGTATGTTATATATTAATTTATATAATTTTTTTATAATATATATTATTTGTCTCCCTCCACTGAAATAGTGGTTCCATGATCTTTGTATCTTTGGTTTTCTTCTCTATTCCCAGCACCTCAAAAATGCCTGCCTTGAGTAGGTGTTCAATAAACAGTTGCAGAGTGAAGAAGAGTGGGTACATACTAGAAGCTCTATATGGATAGGTCCACAGCTACCTTGATCACTTCTATAAGCTTGGTGTCTTCCCAGTCCCTGGCACATAGAAGATGCTCAATAAATATTGATTGGATAAATGCATAAATTTCACCTAAAAGCCAACAGAACATTTTGGTAGAAATAAAGGAAAAGGTAGGCTAAAATATTTTCCTGTCTCATACCACTTGAAACGTGCAGCCTGTCAGAAAATTCTTCCTCTCCACAATGGTCCATACAGAGCTAGAAGGCAGGTTTTGCAAAAACATTAATAAAGGATAAATAATTAAAATATTAATCAATAGCCACCTTAATAGCTTCTAGCCCATCCCCTTTTACAGAGTCAAAGGCAGGAGACAGGCCATTGAAACCCACAAAACATCTTACATTTTTCAGAGCCATTTCTCCATGAGGAAAGTATATAATGATGATCAGTAATGGTGTACCTAATCCTGAAGCCTATCCACTCCTTATTTCTAAGGAATATCCAGCTTGGGAAGGAAAGAGAGTTGCCACTTTTGAATATGGAGTGCATTATTCTGTGAGGGCATCCAAAAACAATTATGCTGGTGGCAGGAGACCTCCTATAGCTCTCATTTGTTATGTGTATAGTTATCTAATGAATTATGCTACAATTTGAGGCAGTTTTCCTAAATCTAGGATCCTAAAGTTAGAATAAGACTGAAGCTCTCAGGACATGCAGGGTGTGTTTAAGTGCTGAGATTCCGTGATCTCTCTACATTTAGTCACCAGAGAAATCATGTGCGTAATCCTGTCATTATTTTTAACACCCCTCAGCTTATCATACCTCTGAATCCAGGAGCATCCCCTCCTCACTCTCTCCCCTGGAGGCCATATAGACTGGATCTCTGAGTCAATGTTCAGAGTATTACACAAAGTTCAGAAAAGGTACAAGTAGGAAGGATATGTTTGTCACCCCAAAAGCATTTTCCCACAGAAACTTTCTTATACATATTTCCTAGAGTCCTCTATAGTAACATTTGAGTACTTCTTTAAATTATTTCAATGCTACTATTAAAAAATACCTTTATGGGCTGAGCTGGGCTCCCAAATTCCAAAACATATAATATCATCTCTCTTGGAGATGTTCTAAGTGCCAATAACTCATTCATAGTTCAAAGATTGTCACTACTATTAGCATCTTAAACAGCTACCTGGCGTTGAAATAAAACTTTTGTCTTTCTTCAGAGCCTGTGACTCACTTGAACCAGATATACTTGCCATATTTATACTATCCCAATTTGTAAGGAATTATCCGAAAATTTTTAAAAACCCTTTTCCATCTTGGTCCTGTCTCCCTGGTTCTAGGCTCATCTTTCCAGTTGCCAGGCAGGCATCTGAATCCTTGTGAGTATCTCAGACTTAATGAGTACAGACCAAATGTATCATCTCCTGCCATAGTCTTATCCCTACCAAAACTAGTGTCTGTTCCTGAACGTGCTGTTGTGAATTCTAGCAATACTCTCCCAGTATTAATACATGAGTTAGCTTTTACTACATTCCTCTATTTCACATCTCATCTGCCCTTCAGTTCTTTTTATTAGATTTTCTAAGGGCTCTGGGATTCATCTCCTCCTATCTCTACCTACCGTCACTCTTCTACTTTTGGGTCTCATCAGATCTCACCTGGCTTTTTGGAAATAGCCTATCTGGACTCATTGCTTCAGAGCACATATCTTTTTCATAGCTGCATCAGATTTCTTCCTAAATCATTAGAAAAATACTTCCCCTCTCAGAACTTTCAGTGACATCCCATTGTTTAAAGAATGAACTTCAAACGCTTTAAGATAATCGAGTGCTCCCTAACTTAGTTCCCAAATGACTGCCTGAGGCTTGTTCCCTACCCTGTCCCTCCATTAATGCTGGTCTTTCTGTGATATCTCTATTCCTTAAATTTAGGGGTTCTGATTTTTTTTTTGTACCATGCATTCCTTGGACAGTCTGGTGAAGTGTGTGGACCCCTTCCTAGAGTTATATTTTTCAATTATAAAATAATAAGCATAAGCATAAGATTAATAAGCGTAAGAAAGCCATTCTGCAGAAATAATATTCTGTCTGTGGATCCCATTGTTTATGTCTTTGTGGCTTTGCTTAGGACCTTCTTAGCAAAGAAGTGCCCCCAAACCTGCCCCTCTGATTATTGAAATCCTTCTCATGTTTCAAAGTCTATTCAATCCCCAGCTCCTCTCTGCAACTTTACCTTGACTCCCCGCCCAGCTGTACTCACCACTTTGTCTTTGCCCTCTCATAGTAGATTATTTGTATTTCTAATTAGTTCTTATCTTTACTTTGCCCTTTGTTATAATATTTTGTATTAATTTACAAAAAGGGCCAAACACTAAACTAATGGGCTACTTTCACACATTTTGTGTTCGCGGTTCTTTTTAAAACACTGTGAAGTATGCATATTAAGAGAAAACTGAGGTCCAGAAATTTTATTGTCTGACCAAGATCATACAACTTGTTGCTGTTATAAATTTGAGGAAGTGAATATTTTCTCTTCTTCTTTACCCCTTCTCAGGATCTAAGGAATGATATTGTTCAGTAATGTTTGTTCATGTGGATTTAAAAATCAGAAATGCTGGGAAATACTCATCTCCCAATATTTAATATCCCTGGAATTGACGAGGGGCCGTGATAGGCCAGGGATGTGTAAACAGTGTTTCTAGGTCAATGTCTATGTCAAAGTAACTGTGACTAAATCCTTCTTAACATACTGAAAACTCTTCTAATTCCTAGTAGTTTCACAAATTGAAATTTCAACACAGGTTTTCATCAGCCAGTTCCTTAAAATATTATTTCTTGTTTTGCACTCTTGAGGAAAGACAACAATAATAAAAGTAAGACAAATTCAAGAATTTGTTTGGAATCATAATGAACTCAGGAAATGTTTACATTTGTAATAATAAGATCAGTTGTATAACCTATTTCCTATGCTACCCCCTCAGTGAAAACAATAAACGAACCCAATTTATTGACACATTTGTAAGACAATACATTTTAAATATAATTCACTTGAACCAGTTCCACTTTTCTGTAGTCAAATATGTTTAGTTTCTGCAGGTTTTCCTAAAACAACATTGTTAAGCTAATTATTTTAAAATAAAATATTGATTTGTTCAAAAAGATTTATTTTAGCAATAGTAATGCTTTCTTTTCAAACTGTTATTTCAAGTTTGAAAATCATGTATTTATGACCATTAATTTCTCATATGGAAGTTCTTTATGCATAGTAATTATCTTGAAAGTAATTACATCGTTTGATTTGCCAGTGCCTTTTAGCATGCTGTGAACTATAAATTTATGTATAATTAATTCAGCATGATTATCCTTTTTTACGGTCTTTTCTATTATCATATTGTGGCAAATACTAGCTTCAATGTAGCAAGGTAATTGATTTTTTTCTATTTTCATAGCTCCAGATGGTCCTCCTGAAAATGTGTATGTAGTAGCAACATCACCTTTTAGCATCAACATCAGCTGGAGTGAACCTGCTGTCATTACTGGACCAACATTCTATTTGATAGATGTCAAATCGGTAAGGCATGTCTTACCTTCTACAAAAGACAGTATAGAGCATGGTTAAGAATATAGGTTTTGGAACCAGACTTTGAATTTTAATCTCAGCTCTGTTAGGCAGCTTACTTAACTTGTTTGTGTTTCAGTGTCCACATCTGTAAAATAAAGATTGATAATACTACCCAGTGTAGAGAGATTTTGTGAGGACTAAGTTAGAAAATTTACCTAAAGAACTTAAAACATTGCCTGACGCATAGTAAGTGTTCAATAAATGTAAATAAAGTATTGTCACCATGGTTATTATTGTATTTATCGTCAGGGTATAGATGATGTATATAAACGAGGTTAAGTTGATAATAATCTATTGGTTTAAAATACAGTGAAAACGAACTCAAAACATAAAAGGAGAATGGACAAGGCATTAGGAGAAATATCTCCCAAATAAGATAGCATCAGAGCTTAATTTTGAAAATAATGGAAGCAGAACATGGAAAGGAAATGGTAATAGAAGTTAGAATAATAGAAAAGTTAGCTTCCTTCAGGAAAAAGTAAGTAGTTCTGGAATCCTTGGTCAAAACTTTCAAGAAGAAAAGGCTGAGAGATGAGGCCAGATCAGGAGGCAGGCTTATAACATATTATGGAGTGTGGGTTTCATGGTAAGGGCAGTGGGGTGCCAATTGTGGAATTAAAGCAGTGTCGGGATACAGATTTCTGTTTTACAGGATCAGTATGGGTGCATTGTAGAGAATAGTTTTAGAGAAGTCCTGGGGGTGCAAAATTAAATAAGGAGACAGGAAACTATAAGAGTAAAACTGGACAAGAAAAGAAGGACAGAGAAAATGGAGTGAGGAAAACAGAATGAAAATCAGTACTAGATGCACCGACTTTAAGATGCCTGGGAATCCTCCAGATGCAGATAGCCCATTAGCAGTTTTATTTGTGGATCTGTAGCTCCGGAGAGGAAGTTTGCATTCCCAGATTTGGGAACTGTTGGTGTTTCGATGATAGATGAAATAATATGAGTAGATGAGATTAACTACACAACATGTAAAGCCTCTTCTGTAAGAACTAACCTGAGGATAGTATCCTGGGGAATACAAACATTTAAATAAGATGTCCCTGAAGACACCAAATTGGAGTAGCCTTCCAGACAGAAGGAGACCCAAGCATGAGAGTCAAGCCTTTCACCTAAGACAGGGTGCTGCACAATGTGAATAATGCAGAGTTGTTATCTAGGGTTAGAATTGGAAATATCTCCTTGCCAGCCTGCTTGAGCTTTACTGGACCTGATGAGCAGTCTCTTACGGTTGCGTCTAACACGTTAAATTAGGTAATTCATGGTGAATTCTCCTCTCCTTCTTGCTGTTTCTATCCATCTCTTGTTTAATTTTATGATTTTTTTATGTCTTTATATTATTTCTTAAAGGAAATACTTCTTTCTCAAAAGACGTGTCATGATTAAGAGAAAGTTTCAGGGTTTATTGGTACATTTGTTCTCCCATTCAGTCTTCAGTTTATGTTCCTTTTTTAGAGCATATCTGTGAAGATTTTTAGTTAATAATTAGCCAAAAATAACACGAATGACAAATGCTCTGGGAATAGCATTAAAAGCAAATTATAAAATGTTAATGCTGGGGCTTCCCTGGTGGCGCAGTGGTTGAGAGTCCGCCTGCCGATGCAGGGGACACGGGTTCGTGCCCCGGTCCGGGGAGATCCCACATGCCATGCAGCGGCTGGGCCCGTGAGCCATGGCCGCTGAGCCTGCGCGTCCGGAGCCTGTGCTCCGCAACGGGAGAGGCCACAACAGTGAGAGGCCCACGTACCGCAAAAAAGAACCAAAAAAAAAAAAAAAAGTTAATGCTGTGCTCTATCAAGTAAAAGACACTTTATTAAGGAAAAAGGTCTCTCTTGGAATTTGGTTGTGTTTAAAGGAGGGAAAAATAAGACAGTAAAAAAAGTGATTTATAACCTCTTTCTCTTAGCATTCTTACTGAGATTAAAAATGAGCAAGGGAAAGAGAGAAGGATGGAAAGATAACTAATATTGTAATTGCTTATTTCAGTTACATATTAGCTCTTCATATGCACTGTATTATATCTTATCTAATAACATTTTGATGTAAATGCTATCGTCTTCATTTTGCATAAAGGGGAACTGAGGCACAGAGATGATAAATAACTTCTCAAATATTAAGACGTGGCTAAAACCAGTAGACAATGGTGTGATGGAAAATAGGAAAAACCATCAAAAAGCAAATAAAAATTGCCAAACTGAAATATAGCTCACCAAAACACCTTTGGATCAAAGATAGCAAAAATTCAAACAGATTCTAACACTTCAGAGTTTCCCTAGGATTCTTGGAACTAAGTTGTCATTTGTTCCTTCTTCCCTTCATTCTTTCAACACACTTTATATTTTTAATTTTTATATTGGAGCATAGTTGATTAACAATGTTGCGTTAGTTTCAGGTGTACAGCAAAGTGATTCAGTTATACATATATACATGCATCTATTCTTTTTCAAATTCTTATCCCATTTAGGTTATTACAGAATATTGAGCAGAGTTCCCTGTGCTATGCAGTAGTTCCTTGTTGGTTATCTGTTTTAAAAATAGCAATGTGTACATGTCAATCCCAAACTCCCAACACGCTTTTAAATACATTCAAATGCCAGCACTGTGGTACGTGCTGGGTATGTAGAAGTGAACAAGTCTGACGTGGTCATTATCCTTATAGAGTTTATCTGCAGCTCATTTCATGAATATATAACTATCTACCTTCAAAAGTCATTGGCTCGCAGGCCAAAGAAGAACGTATGTCACTGAATTTAGGACTTACGCTGCAGCCTGGCCTCTGTCAAATACTAACCGCAAGAGCATAAAACTCTTCCCTTAAAAGACTCAAATTAAGCAAAAATTGACAATCTTGAATAAAGATATATGGGCTCAGATATCATCCTGGATGATTCTACTGGATATTAATGCATTTTGTGGCCCTTTGTTTGTCGGCCCCTTTATTTTTTAACTTAGCAAATAGTTAGTAGCTTCTTTCACCAAGACAAAGATGGAAAACAAAGTTCTGCTTCCAAGTAGCTCACACTCTAGAGAATGACACCAGAATATAAAGAGCTAGTTGTAGAGTATGAGGTATGCAGTCTTTTTTGGAATATAAACTAACAAAGTAATTAAAGTTTCTGTTATGGGGCACATAATATATAGAGGAGACTGCACAGAGAAGATGAAATTTGTTCTCTTCTGGGATGTAAGAATTAAATGGGGGTGTACCAGGTGGGGAAGAGTGCAGGTGGGGCAGGCAAAGGAGAGGAAAATAGAACCAGAATCTAATTACTGACAGTGTATATGAAACAACCACACTTCAAAAAAAATGGCAGACATTTCATCATAATAATCGATGATCAAATATGAGCAAACGAATTTGGAACTGATTGAAGGGAAATGATGGGTCAAAAAGGTCTGAGGTTTCAGTCCTGGGTAAGTGGACGAATATTAGTTAATGATAGTAGGTTTAGTGAAGAAAGAAAATGAATTTTTCCACATGCTGTATTTGAGGGCCCAGCATTCTTTTTGAATTTTACTGTATATTTTTTAAGATATAGTAGATCACATGCATGTTATTTCATGTTTTACTACTTGCTATTTGTTATCCATTTTTTAATGGAAGGCATTGGAATAATTTCGTTTTACTTTATAAGACCACGCCCCATGACTTGGTGTAGAGAGGTCTGGACTCTTCAAAGACCTGGGAGTAAATCCTGTCTCAGCTACCAAGTTGCTATGGCATCTTGAGGAATTCACCTCAACTCAATAAAATCAGAGTTGAAATAGCTATAGTAGTCAGGCAAGGAACATCAAGGAACAGTCACAATGAAGCTTCAGTGATGAATTGGACACCCCTGCCCCATTAGAGGAGTCACCTGTCACTCATCTCTAGATAATTGTTACCCAGCATGAATACAAGCCTAGTCATAGGGGAAATTTTAAAAGCCCGATTTGTATGAGATATTTAGTTGTTGACAACTAATTAAATACATACACACTTTCTACCAGTGGGTGCATGCACCCGATCAATTGGATTCCTACACTGATTTGTTTTTCTGACATTTTAGAGGTGGAACACCTCCCTCCACTGCTCTGGTTCGATCTGTTTGACTTTTTGCAGATCTGATATTTTTCAGCCTTTTGCTGTGTTTCTCATAGCAACATCGTTTTTAGTTAAAAAAGCTTTTAGAAAAGAGCATTTGAAGAACATATTAAACAAAAAAAACGTCTTTCAAAGTTATGACAGAGGGTCAGGTTGAAAATGAACTTGATAGTGAGGACAGTGTATCCAACTTGTTTTTAAGTCTTTCAAGTACTTGAGAGAAGCAGGCATAATAGGATTTCAAACTTGCTGTTGTTCATCTCAGGCAAAGCCCTTCTATTTAGTGCTAGAAACTTTAGCTGTGTTTAATCCCTACAGTGAATAGGCCAGACTCTCCATCAAAGACAGACTATGTTTTAATAAATTATACAACTATATTTAATATACCTAAGCATACTCATTTGTACACATTTAATAATTATGACATCATGTTAATTGATTCCTTACTTAGTGCCTTGCATGGTGCTAGATCAGTTTTTCAAACTTCAATTATGACCAGCATTTTTTAAATGAATTGGAGTAAAATTAAAAAGAGCAGAAAATATCAAAGTGCATTTCAGAAGTTGTATTTCTGAAAAGCAATTTTCAGTTATAAAGAATACACACACACATCCTGAATTATATTGCAAAATGTGTTTCATTTTTGTTGATCATGGTAAAAAACAAAATTGCAAATTTCTGTGCCAGCTACTTCAGATCTGTTTTTTCTAAATCATCAAAATATTTTAAGTAGATATTACCACTCCAATCTTACATATACAGAAAGTAAGACAGCATAAATGACTTATCAAATGCTACAGGAGTTATTAAGTGACCAGGTTGGGATTTGAACCCCTGATGGCTGGGTACCAACCTATATTCTTTCTTCTGTAAAACATTGGAGTATAAAAATAAACAAATGGGTCCTAATGAAACTTAAAGCCTTTTGCACAGCAAAGGAAACCATAAACAAGACCAAAAGACAACCCTCAGAATGGGAGAAAATATTTGCAAATGAAGCAACTGACAAAGCATTAATTTCCAAAATTTACAAGCAGCTCATGCAGCTCAATATCAAAAAAAAACAAACAACCCAATCCAAAAATGGGCAGAAGACCTAAATAGACATTTCTCCAAAGAAGATATACAGATTGCCAACAAACACATGAAAGAATGCTCAACATCACTGATCATTAGAGAAATGCAAATCAGAACAACCATGAGGTATCACCTCACACCAGTCAGAATGGCCATCATCAAAAAACCTACAAACAATAAATGCTGGAGAGAGTGTGGAGAAAAGGGAACCCTCTTGCACCGTTGGTGGGACTGTAAATTGTTACAGCCACTATGGAGAACAGTATGGAGGTTCCTTAAAAGACTAAAAATAGAACTACCATATGACCCAGCAATCCCACTACTGGGCATATACCCTGAGAAAACCATAATTCAAAAAGAGTCATGTACCCCAATGTTCATTGCAGCACTGTTTACAATAGCCAGGACATGGAAGCAACCTAAGTGTCCATTGACAGATGAATGGATAAAGAAGATGTGGCATATGTATACAATGGATACAATGGATATACAATGGAATATTGTTTTCCATTGAGTTATTTGTAGTGAGGTGGATGTACCTAGAGTCTGTCATACAGACTATATGTACCTAGAGTCTGATGTACCTAGATGTACCTAGAGTCTGTCATACAGTGTGAAGTCAGAAAGAGAAAAACAAATACTGTATGCTAACACATATATATGGAATCTAAAAAAAAATAAAAGGTTCTGAAGAACATAGGGGCAGGACAGGAATAAAGACACAGACCTACTAGAGAATGGACTTGAGGACACGGGGAGGGGGAAGGGTAAGCTGGGACGGAGTGAGAGAGTGGCATGGACTTATATATACTACCAAATGTAAAACAGCTAGCTAGTCGGAAGCAGCCGCATAGCACAGGGAGATCAGCTCAGTGCTTTGTGACCACCTAGAGGCATGGGATTGGGATGGTGGGAGGGAGAGGCAAGAGGGAGGAGATATGGGGATATATGTATATGTATAGCTGATTCACTATGTTATAAAGCAGAAACTAACACACCATTGTAAAGCAATTATACTCCAATAAAGATGTTAAAAAATAATTGGAGTATAAATTTCATTGACTGCGGAGATGATTTCTGCTTGTTCTGATTAATTGTGATTGATTTTTTTCTTTTACTTTCAATTGTTGAAATAATTGTAATTAGTAAACTGTTAAAGTAGCACTTTGGATTTCCCAGGTCTGTCTGACTGTAAATAAAAGAATTTTTAAATCTTGGCTAGAAAAATATACCACTCATAGCTTTCTATTTTTATGTTTTAGTGATTTGTATCTCAGGTGCTGCTTCCTTTAATTGTTAGCTATTTTTTCTTGTAGGTAGATAGTGATGAATTTAATATTTCCTTAATCAAGTCAAATGGAGAAAATAAAACCATAGAAATTAAAGATCTGAAAATATTCACAAGGTATTCCGTGGTGATCACTGCATTCACTGGAAATATTAGTGCTGCATATGTGGAAGGAAAGTCGAGTGCTGAAGTGATTGTTACTACTTTAGAATCAGGTAAGGTTTATTTTTCATGCTAAAAATTGACTGAGTTAGGTGTCTTTCTTACAGTTTCTCACACCTTACCCTACAAAGCATATGTGTTAAAAGAAATTTTTTAAGCATATAAGTTTAAACTTCAGTGACTCACTGTGACTGACAAGAGTAAAGCTTTGTATTTACATTTTTGAGGCAAAGTGGAATTATGTAGAATAATCAATACTTGTAAATACAAAAATAAATTAGTTCATAGTAAGGTAACCAATTGTACTTTTTTGCATTTATTTAAACACTATTTCAGAAGTTGAGTTACCTTGCCTAAGAGATGATTTTGTCCAACTGTCTATAGCCAATAAAGCTTCACCTTAAATTCCATTTTAATTATTTCTCTCCCACGGTTTAAATGCACATTAAAGTAATAATACTCCATTATTAAATAATCTAGAATTCAGAAGTAGAACCCAGGTTATGTTTCACCATATCTGTTTTCTTCACTTAGTTAAGTGACATGTTTTATTACATAATCTATTTGATAAATGTCAGAATCTGTACAGATTTCCTCCAGTTCCTATGAACAGGGTCTGAATGAATAATAAGATTGTAACCAATAAGAATTTAATGTGGAAAGTCAACTTCCCAGAACTCGCTTGCCCCATCCTCCTTCAGACTCCTGATGTTCTTTGCCACCAGATATATCTTTGGAAAGAGCACATGAAGGAATGTGTTGCTATAGTTTATTTGTTGCTATCTGTAAGGTAAGTATAGGAGGTAAAATATTTTTTAGCTAGTCTTTTCATTATGCTACATACTCTGTTGTCTATAAACTTACGGTTCTAAATTGAAAAGTACATCCTATCCTCAGCACCCTAAAATTCTGCTTGTTTCCATTTTGTGGCCATGTATATTCCAGGTACTTATTTTCTTATTACACTTTTTGCACTTCTCCCCCATCCTACCTATCTGTGAGGAAAGTTGCTGCTAAACTTATTCACATTCACACCACAAAGCACTGATTGCAAATCCTAATGTGTTAACTCTTCCAAGGATACCATAGTTTAATAAATTTCTACTAAACCTCTAAGAGTAGAATTTTAGACGTTAAACGAAAGATATTTGGCGGATAGAAGGTTCTTTCTAGCATTCAGATAATTCTTTCATGTATTCAGCTTTTTAAAGCTGATCCTAATTTTAGAGAAACAATTCTTATAAAAAGAAAAAATATATATGTTTCTTATGTATCATAAAAATGTATAACAGCAAATGTTGTGAAAATGTGTGTTGAACCAATTTAACCTTTATTTCAGCTATGCATTTTTTCATCCTGTGATATTTGGCACAATGACATGTTTATTTGCTTTTCTCTCTTTTTTTCCCTCACTGTTATTTATTTACTTATTTTTTGCTTGCCATAGGGCACTATCTCTAGGGATATTTGCAGCAATATCTGAATATCTGAATCATTGACAGCCAAATATCAACAGCCTTTTCATGGAAATTCTTAGAATTTTAGAATTTAGAATGGAATATCCATTTCAATGTGATCAAAATAAGATACGTTCATTCAATGAGTCATTTATTTAAAGAACACTGATTATGTAGTACAACAAAAACTAGTCTTTCATAAAATTATTCATAAATAATTTTATCCTCATGTGTATCATTTTAAAATAATTTATTGATATTTAGCTAGTTATATGTTAGGATAACTTTTATTTATCAAAAATAAACTGGAATATCTAGAACATAAAGAAATCTTAAAATTCAACACTTAAAAAGAATCCTATTAGAAAATTGACAACGTGAACAGACATTTTACCAGAGAGGATATATGACTGGCAAATAAACTCATGATAAGATAGGTTTTCAACACCATTAGCTATTGGGGAAATGCAAATTGAAACCACAGTGATATATCACTATACATCTACTAGAACAGATGAAATAATAATGTTTTAAATAGTGACAATACCAAATGTTGGAAAAGATGCAGAAATACTAGATCTCTCATACATTGCTAGTGGCAATGTAAAAGGGTATAGCTACAATGGAAAAATAGTTTGGTGATCTTTTATATACTACCAAATGTAAAATAGATAGCTAGTGGGAAGCAGCCGCATAGCACAGGGAGATCAACTGGGAGCTTTGTGACCACCTAGAGGGGCGGGATAGGGAGGATGGGAGGGAGACATAAGAGGGAGGATATATGGGGATATATGTATATGTATAGCTGATTTACTTTGTTATAAAGCAGAAACTAACACACCATTGTAAAGCAATTATACTCCAATAAAGATGTTAAAAAAAATTTTTTTTAAATGCACTTACCACATGATCCACCAAATACACTCTTGGGCAACTATCATAGAGAATTGAAAACTTAATGTCCATGCAAATATCTGTATATGAATGTTAATAGAAGACTTATTAGTAATGACAACAACAAAATAACTGGAAAAAACCCAAATGTTTTTATAAATTAAACTCGTACATCCATAAAATGGAACACTACTCGGCAATAAAAATAGAATGAACTATTGATATACAACAACCCTGATTGACCTCAAGGTCACTGTGCTATTGTCTTTTGCAAATAACAAAACTATGGAAATGGAGATTGATTAGTGTTGTGAGGAGGCATGGAGTGCAAGTCTAAGGGGACATTTCTTTATGGTGATGGAATAGTTTTGTATCTCATTTCTGGTGATGGTTACAGGAATCTACACATGGGATTAAATTGCATAGAACTACACGCAGATACAGGAAAGCATGAAAAATGGTGAAAACTGAATAACGTCTATAGTCAACATTATTGTACCAGTGTCTGTTTCCAGGTTTGATATTAAACAACAGTTACATAAGATATCACCACTGGGGAAAGCTGGGGGAAGGTTACAGGGGACTGTATGTATGACTTTTGCAACTTCCTGTGAGTCTACATTATTTTTAAGTTAGAGTATCATAGAAATGCATTCTGTATAAAAATACATATATTATAAAAGGCTAAATAAATAAGCAAATAAATTGGATCACTGTTATGGTTTCTGTGATTTATAGATGTCAATGATTCTATAATGCATGAGTCATTTTGCTTGTTTTCAAAATTAAATGGCTTAAATGATCTGTGTAATACTCTTTATAGACAGAAACTTGAAGCAAATCAGTTTTATATGGACATCAAAATGAACACAAATTTTTTTTAAATTGTAATTGCTAAATATTTCATTTCAGTCCCTAAGGACCCGCCGAACAACATGACATTTCAGAAGATACCAGATGAAGTTACAAAATTTCAGTTAACATTTCTTCCCCCTTCTCAACCTAATGGAAATATCCAAGTGTATCAAGCTTTGGTTTACCAAGAAGATGATCCCACTGCTGTCCAGATTCGCAACCTCAGTATTATCCAGAAAACGGACACATCTGTCATTGCAATGTTAGAAGGACTAAAAGGCGGACATACATACAACATCAGTGTAAGAATACATAGCTTTTAATTATTCACCTATCTTACAAAGTTGGTTTACAAACTCAGCATTCAAAAATACTGCAGCTTATGTACATAATACATTTTTCCTATCTTTTCGTGGGATCGCTTAAGACATGCCAACTGAAAATAAATTTGGAGAAACAAAATTGCTGCTTTCCTATTTTAATACAGCAAGTCCTGTGAAAATATGTAAACAACAAAAAAGTTTGCACAATTATAGTGGAAATCCAGAAATAAAGCAGGAAGAAAATCCACGTTAAAAGTTAAAGATCAGTGACCCCTGCTCGCCGAAGCTAGAGAAAGCCTGCGAGCAGCAATGAAGATCCAATGCATCCAAAAATAAATAAATAAAATCGATAAATAAAAGTTAAAGAGCAGATATATATAATGAGATGATTCTGCCTAAAGAAAAACTTTGTGTGATTATAGGTGGAAAATCAAATTTCAAAGGCAGAAGTCAGAAATAACTATGTGATTGAAATTCACATGTATTTCACACAACTATTACTAAAAGCTAATGTTATTTTACATCTTAATTCTAAATTATCCATTTGGTAAAGTAAATATGTGTGTGAGTTCATATACATACACCCAAACACATACACAATTTGTTTCATCCTTTCACTATTTTTGCATGTCTTGGAATTTTCAAACAATCATGAAGTTCAGAAAATCATCTTTTAAGCAACATAGAATTCACCCTATACATTCAAGTAGCTCCTTCCTATCAACTGTTTATATCAGAAAACTGTCATTAATAATTTGTGTTCCCTCGCAAACTTTATATCTCATTATGTAATCTGACTTGCTAGGATTCTTGCTGCATGTACCATTAAATGAACCCCCGTTGTAGATCTATTAGAGAGAAGGTGGTGGTTAAGGGAATGAACTGACCTAGGTTCAAATTCCGGCTCTGCTAGTTTCTTTCTGGGCAATTTCCTCAAATCTGTGCCTCAGTTTCCTTATCTGAAAAATTAGTAATAATAGTAATTTCTATGTAGGATATTAATAGTTATGGTAGGTAGCAAGTGTTGTAACAGTTTTGGCTCTTGCAAATAAAAAAAAATAGGAAATAAAGTACAACCAATTCATAATTTAAAGAAAAATCTGATTCTTTGCAAAGTGCAACATAGTGTCCTCAACACCTGAGAGTTTATTAGAAATGTGTAACTTTCGCACCTGTCCCGACCTACTGAATCAAAACCTACAGATCTTCATTTAACAGGGTTTGCAAGTGACTTCTTTGCTCACTGCAGGTTGAGAAGCACTGCCCAACTTTATTATCTCACTTAAAGGTTAGATTGTAAAGAAATAAAAATAATTAAGCACTTCATAACATCACTTTTATTTTGAATACTTCCTTTTTAAAATTACATGCACCAATAAATATTTCCTTTAGATATTTTTAAGCATTTTGTGGGCTTGGTTTATTTAGTATACCTACCACATCACGTATATTACTATTTTAATTCAATCAAAATACTTCTGAAGCTATCCAGGGGGTGGAGGGTGGGTCACTAACGTATGAAACAAATTTATTAATTCCAAAAATGATATATTCTGAATTGCGTTTATTGGATACAATGAAATTGGCCAAGAACACAGTCTTTATTTTACATAGCAAGATAAAGTGAATAAAAGAAGAGCCTGTGTCTGCCGCTTCCTAAGCACAAAGTTAATTGAAAGGATTCACATTTGTGTAAATCACCCGCTGTAGATTCGAACAGAAATGCTTTATGTGTATATGCTGCATTATGCAGGGTATAGCGTCAGAAATTTTGGGGCAGGGGTGAAGCAGGGTATAAAGGCCAACTTTCAGAGGGATGATTTAATACAGGAAAACTGGGAGGCTGAGGAATAGGGTTTCATCTCAGAGAAGGAAAAAAAAGAGCGTCTTGAATATGGATTTAAAGAAAGCCGGAGTTAACCTAGCTACAGAGAGAAGGAACAGATGTTGGAGTAGATGAAGAGAGAGTGTAGACATAGTGACTTTTCTGCTGTTTCCTCCTAAAGGTTCAAATTGAAGCCACATCATTCTTGGTCTGTATGATAGGGCTGTTTAGGTCACCTTTGTTCTCAGGGCTTAGTACCATAATATCAGTTGTAAGAACTATTTTATTGCTAACGTTCTTCCTCCATATATTAATTTGAGTGCAAGAAAATATAACTAACAGACTATATGAATTGTTTTCAAAAGTGCAATCATTTTAAAATGACATATAACCATAATCAGTTATACATACACATATGCAATAATTTGAAAATAATAACAAGGTGTTTCTTTGTTTTAGGTTTATGCGATCAATAGTGCTGGTGCAGGGCCAAACGTTCAAATGAGAATAACCATGGATATTAAAGGTACATGAGCTGCCTTCCCATGAAATACTATTAATCAAAGAGTAATTATAATTTGTATTCTGTATTAGAGTTAAGGATGTAGTTAAGCTTTTAAATCATGCATACATATAATAAGCATATATTTAGTAATAAGTAATGTATGCTTATTCAGGCTATAATTAAAATGTCTTAATCATAATGCAAATTACCATGTTAATTACAGAGAATGCCCACTGCTATTTATATTTCTTTTCTGCTAAATTTAAACTTTTCTGAGACAAGGTTTATAATTGTATTTTATGTTTTTAAAATTTTATTGAAAAGAAAGCTCCTTTAAATTACCCGTGACTAGACTTCGACTAGTTCTAATTAGATTCCTTGACTGATCTTTATTTATTTTGAAAGTCAGATTCTTTTCAGTTAATCAAATAGTGCTTACTGAACGACCATATAATCAACTTTATGATTCTGACTATAAAAGTAGATCTATCAATTCATTATTGACAGGGATGTTTTTTCATAGAAAATATACAAAAATTTGGAGACTGCCTCCCCCACCAAATTCCACAAAAGCCATAAAAGATTACTAAGAGGACCTCAGGGGCATTCAGTCATTCAAGGTGCCTTCTCAAGACTGAAAATATGCACACAGTTTTGCCACTTCTCTAAAATCCTGTGTAAAACCTGCAGAGAGATTAAAAAAAAAAAAAGTGTATTGACCTTTAGTAGAATTCCACCTGATGCTCCTCTCTCTGAAACGAAAAGTAGCTTTTCTCAGTCTTTGGTAAGCATAGCACAGCACAGTGATTAAAAGTGCCAGCTTTTAGGCTGAGTCTAGAGTCAGGTTGCTGAGGTTGAATTCTGGATTGGCCACTTGATACCTGTTTGACTTTGGACAAGTTTCTTAACACCTGTAAGCCTGTAATGGAGATAATACTAGTTCCTACCTCATAAGTTGCTGTGAGGATTAAAAGAGAGAATCTTTGAAAAAACCCATGGGACAGTGCCTGGAAACAAGCATTGTTAAGAATAAGAACTAATCACTATAAGATGAAGCTGATAAATTTTACTTTTTATCAATGGGTAGTTTATATAACTATAATACTATTTGTGTTATTTGCTTTTAGTTGATAAATATGTACTTGGAATGTACAAACTCCTGAAGTCTAAAAAATATCAGCTACTTTAGAAAATGACTTCATAAAGAAGAGCTTACCTCATACCGTCCTAATTTCTCTTTGTTATTTAGTGGCAGACATATTCATGTATTCAGTATACAGGTGACAATAGATGCATTATATTTATTTAGTAAAACTTCCCATTTCAGATACTTGCTCATCCTCAGGCAGACATGACTAGTTCTGACTTTCCATGCCTTACATAGGGTGGATAGACTCATGACCAGTTATCTAGAGAAGATATATGACTACTAAGGGGCAGTGGTTCAGTCCTAGAGAAATGAATTTTTCTCCAGTAATATGCATGATTTTATTGACATGGAGTGGCACTGGATTAATAGTTGTCTCATTAGATTTGCATTTGACAGATAATACCGAGTTGGATAGTACTGTCGCATGCCAGATTCCTCTAACAGGAAACCTTGTCTTGGGGACTCCCCAGTGGCCTCTCTCAAAGTTTCTCAGAACTCCCTGAAACCTGAGGCCCTTCCTGCTGAATCCTTTCTTCCTTCCTTCTCCCCATTCACACGTGTCAGGCCTGTGATCATGCCACCTGCTATTGCTCCCTGCCCCTTGATTCTCATAGATATTTTCCCCAATAAACTTCTATACATCTAATGTCATCGTAACTTTTATGTCTCAGAGGAGTGAGCTCAGGGATCAAGTCAGAAAGATTTGGTTCCAGTCTTGATAGTTCCCTCTTACCGCTACGTAGCATAAGACCATTTTCCTCATGTATAAAATGGAAATGATATTGGCAATTTTATGGCATTGTCGGAGAGGCTTTTTAAAAAGATTTTATAAATATGAGAATTGAAGTTTGATTAAGCAACTTACTGATGCTCAGCTAGTGTATGTAGCTATAAGATGAAATGAAACAAGGGGAGCTTCTACAAATGTTGATTTTGGAGATACCTGCATGCATTGACGGTAAAATGCGAATTATCATGGCACTTCTAGAAAATTATTCTGGCAGTATCTGTTAAAGTTAAAAGTACATGTTTCTTTTGTTCCAGAAATTCTGCCCTTGGGAATATATTCCATAGAAATAAAAGGATCAGTAAATAAGGCTAAATGTATAAGGCTGAGTAGTGAAGCAAATGTTCAAAACCTGAAGGAAAAGTGAATTCCCATCACTAGATGAATGACTGAATAAATATGATGCAGTTGCACCATGATGTACAACATAGTCATTAAGAAGAATGAGTTAGCCAGAACTTGGTGACTTGAAAAGATTTACACAAGTCTTATTTAAGTGAGAAAAACAATATGTGGGGTAATTATACTACTTAATATAGCACCATTAAAACATATCAGTGAGAAGAATCCATGATGTATGACTTTATGTATTTTTATATGATTATGTGAACATAGAGAAAAATATGTGAGGATACCATCCAGATGTTTGGTATGGATAACTGCAGGGTTAGAGGGCAGGGCTCCTGGTATGACTAGAATAGAAACTGGTAAATCAGCTAAAGGAAGTAAAAGAAAAAAAAAAAAACATGAAAATACTAGTATGATTTAATGCATTTGTGAAAATTATAAATACAGTTTGAATTTCTTTAATATATAAAGAGGAGTCAGATGTCTGAAAATCACACCTGGGTCCCATTATCTTAGGCAAGTCTCAAATATATAATTATACCATTAGGAGATAATAATTGCTAAATATCTGCTGTATCCAAACAGAAATCTGTTTCATTTGTTATTTATATTTGTCATCACTTTATCTGTAAATTACTGCATGAAAGGAGAATTCAAAATGATTTTCTCTGCAGAAACAAAAAATGAATTGGTAGTGATATTTCTTCTTTGTTTATAGCTCCAGCGCGACCAAAAACCAAACCAACCCCTATTTATGATGCCACGGGAAAACTTCTTGTGACTTCAACAACAATTACAATCAGAATGCCAATATGTTACTATAATGATGACCATGGACCAATCAAAAATGTACAGGTGCTTGTAGCAGAAGCAGGAGGTATCATCACATGCCAGCTTATCTTGTCAAATTGCAGTGTGTGAACTGCTGAATGCTAAAGACATTTCAACTCAAAATTAGTAATATGAGGTTGACTCCTGATTATTACACATCTCTTGAGTTTAATAGATTGTCAATATTATTATTAATTTTACTGATCATTAATATATGCCTAAAATATTTTACCAAAATTTAAAAAGGCATGGTTAAAATATGTGATTTATTTATTCCATATGCTGGTAGGATTGTGTTGAGTTTGGCAGGATGGAGTCTTGATAGCTTCTTTGGAGGTGTGAAAGAGAGTTAGTTACCCTTGACTGAGGAATGTTTTTTCTCCGAGAAGTCATTCTCCACAATGCCTATGGATTCATGTGTGATGGGAATGGATAGGGTTCCCTGATTATCCATGTAGAGCAGCTGAATCATCCCTGGTGGTTCATAGAGTGACAGATGTTGCATCCAGGTTTTCCTCATGCAGTTATAGAAACACCCTTTATAAATGTGAAAATACATTTGGATATTACTTGTAATCATTATTCTTTTTTCTGAAAATAGCTCAGCATGATGGAAATGTAACAAAGTGGTATGATGCATATTTTAATAAGCCAAGGCCATATTTTACAAATGAAGGCTTTCCTAATCCCCCATGTACAGAGGAAAAGACAAAGTTTAGTGGCAATGAAGAAATTTACATCATAGGTGCTGATAACGCATGTATGATTCCTGGCAATGAAGACAAAATCTGCAATGGACCTCTGAAACCAAAAAAGCAATACTTGTAAGTATAGTTTACGCTTACTGTGCATCATGTTAGCAAGCTAGCTGACAACTTTCATCGTCCATCTACCTCTCCTGTCATCTTTCCAGTAAGTGCTGGGCATCCATAATGTATTGTGACCTAATGCACGATAAAGATCAACAAGGCATTGTCCTTACATCCCGTAAACATACAGTTGTAGGGAAAGTAGGCAAGCTTAAAAGTAATTATGGTTTGACGTGTTAAGTGACTAAGGGCAATATGAAAAATGTGCAAATTGGAGAACACAGGTAGAATTTAATTCTTTCTGTAAAGGGCAATGTGACTAATGTGTACTATTTTGTGTTTTTCACTCATTTCTCTGCCATGCATGCTAATGTCAGGTTTTTAGAAACATGATCCTCGTCTTTCAGTTAATTATGGCTTCAGTTTACCTCAGTCATAGCAATCATTTTCAGCTTTTCATACTATCAGACAACTGAATGAGGAATTGAAATCTTTACAATTCACTTTAATATTTGGTATTGTATAGATTATAATAACCTAATATAAAAACCAATGCTGATATGTTAGCTTTATTAAATGCTTTGCTAAATTGGTTATTTTTCTCCTACTAAATTGACTGTTATTTTGTGTCATGACTATAATTTTTTAATTATTTAAATTATTTAATTTTCAAAATACAATTTTTACTAAATTTGAAAAATACAGCTATTTTCATTTTTGCCTGCTAAAGCACTGTTAAGTTCTTCATAAACATCCTAGGACAAGTTAACATTAGAAAAGTTAGAGAAGTTAGGCATTTGAAAAAAGAATGCTCTATTATCTGTTTTTAAGTACAATTACTTGGGTCACTAAGTTATGGCCTGAAATTAATCATCATACGATAACAGTTACAGAAATGATATACCACAAAGTTTAATATTTATCCAAGAATTGTTGATTTTACATTTTTTCCAAAACATTTCATATAATCCATAAAATCATAAGAATTTGAGAAGAGTAGGGATTAAATTATGAAGTACAATTTATTAATATAGATTGGTTTTATATTTTAAAATTCTTGTAGGTTCATAGTTTTGTTTTTTTAAAGGTTTCCTTTTTTAAATAAATTTATTTATTTTTGGCTGCGTTGGGTCTTCGTTACTGCCCCCGGGCTTTCTCTAGTTGTGGCGAGCGGGGGCTACGCTTCGTTGCGGTGCGCAGGCTTCTCTCCATGGTGGCTTCTCTTGTTGCAGAGCATGGACTCTAGGAGCACGGACTTCAGTAGTTGTGGCATGCAGCCTCAGTAGTTGTGGCTCGTGAGCTCTAGAGCACAGGCTCAGTAGCTGTGGTGCACGGGCTTAGTTGGTCCAAGGCCTGTGGGATCTTCCTGGACTGGGGCTTGAACCCATGTCCCCTACATTGGCAGGCAGATTCTTAACCACTGTGCCACCAGGGAAGTCCCATAGTTTTAAAATAAGGTAAATTTCGGTTGTCTCTGTGGTGACAGAATCAACCAGTGATTTTTAAGATTGACTTTCTTCTGCATCCATCTTGTATTTCATATGTCATGAAAGCACAGAAAGTGAAAAGTGCACACTCGGAATTAAGAAGCACTGTTCTTCATTTGTTTATATTTGAACAGGATGAGTTTTATATGCCTATTCTAAATCTGGCTTATTGGCATTTTCCAAGGTGGCTGAGGTATAACAGTTATTATGCTTTATATTTATAAAGTGTGCTTGTGCAGACATTCAGTGGTTTCATCCAAATAAATCCATGAAGGAGGTGATCTACTTCATTTGATTAACCTGCTGACTCTTCATGAGTCTGGTCAAATTTTTGGTCACTCTCTCATGAAGTTCAAGAGGTCCATGTACAAGATAATTTCAAGTAAAGATATTATTTATTTGTCCTGATGGTGACTGATTTCCAAGTTTACGCTTTGTAAGTTAACTTTCTCTTTAACAAAACTGTCTTTTTCACAGCCATTTGTTAAATTATTCATAGAAAAAAAAAAGTCATATGGTATGTAAATTGTTGTTTTTTATTTCATAGGTTTAAATTTAGAGCCACAAATGTCATGGGACAATTTACTGACTCTGATTACTCTGATCCTGTTAAGACTTTAGGTAAGACATATTTTGTAGTTAATTTCATTTATAATCTCAACACGCTAATCACAGCTGTAACATTCATTAGTAAATGTATTAAGCCATGACGAATGTTCTCAAGGATAAAATCATTTCAAGGTTAATTATCCTAAGGAAAAAATAGTATTTATAATACTCTTTTAAGTGATGGACATTCCATCTATTCAAATCTGGACATAGACTTCAATATGGTATTTGGTCTAGGCTGATGTGTGGAATATTACACTAAGCAAATATTTATTTGGCTGTTGAATATGTAATCTTATATGTAAAACATTTTTACTTCATAAAAAAAGAAAAAGGATTATGGAAACTTTCCTGAAATAATCCTAAAAGATAGAAGCCTACCTGTCTTTTTAAATTTTATTTTCTTTCTGATCAACTCTGAGTTTTTCAATCATATACACCCAGTCAGGCCTGAATAAAACATCAATACAATTTAGTCAGATGCAAGTATATTTCTTCTTCTTCCTTTTCTCCCCCTTCCTCTCCCCCTCCTGCTCTCCCTACTATGGCTACTACTTCTTCTCTTCTCCCTCCTCCCCTCGTCCTTCTTCACCACCAACCTATCTAACATTAAATATTCTGGGCCAGACATACTCTGAGGCTCTTTGTATGTATTCACTGATGGGCTCTTCACAGCTGTCCTTTAATTTAGGTCAGTGGTTCTCAACCAGTGATTTTACTCTCCAGGGGACATTAGGCAATGTCTGGAGCCATTTTTGGTTGGGTTGTCACAATTGTGCAGGCTGAGCTAGTGGCATCTAGTGAGCGGGGAGGCCAGGGATGCTGCTACCTATCCTACAGTGCATAGGACAGCCCCTCCAGCAAAGCGTTATCTAACCCACAGTCAATAGTGCTGAGGTTCAGAAACCCTGTTAGGTGTCAGTGTTAGTTCCACTTTACAGACGAGGAAACCGCGGTCCAGATTAAGTAATTACGTGGCTCTGCCGGCACAAATTTTGCAACCATTACAATACAAATGCAGGATTTAGACCTGGATTCAAATCTTGGCTCTACCACTTGAGAAAATAATTTCTATAAACCTCAGTTTCCTTGTTTGGAAAATGGTGATATTACCTGCCTTGAAAGATCTGTGTAAAATAATATAGGTAAAGATATTAATATTTTATAGTTATAAAGTGTGCAATGCTTAATAGCTTCTTTTTGGATGAGTTATAAGGGAAGATTTTAAAAATATATTTCCTTAGGAGAAATTGTTTCCCTAGGACTTCTCTGAGTAAATCACAGCTTTCTGTTTCCTCTGTGTCAGGCTCTGAGAGTGTGGAACTTTGTGTGTTGTTCTGATCCACAGTATATCATGAATGCAATAGATTTCAGTGATAGTTATGGCTGGAAGAAGACGGAAAATGTTCCACCCTTTTCAGTTAGAAATTCTCATCTGGTTGTGGAACATTAATTGTATAAACCAGTTTCTGCAGCCTCCACTTAGTTAAGGAAACTTTGGACCTTGAAGAAATGAAGGGGCACACGGTTTGCTACATTAATGTTTATAGGGGAATAACATAGATTTCGTTGGCTGTGCTGTCTGCTTAAATTCCATAAAATCACTGGTTTGACTAATTTTACGTAATCATTTTTAAATCAGCTGACTAGACTTGTGGTTTTGGAGTTGTGTCAAGCGTTTCTGCATTTGATAGGTGAGTTTATCACACCCTGACACCACCACAGTAAATGTTTTGATGGCATCAACTTAACTTCCTTTAGGTTACAGCATTCAGAAACTACGTATTATCACAGCTAAATGGTGACCCGGTATATTTACCGATGGAAGATAAGAAACATAGTACAAGTGGATTAGCTCATATGTCTTAGAGAGATGATATTTTGGGGATGCGGTGCTAAAAAGAGATCACTTTGTTGTGTTGTTTGCTGTGTGCTGTTCATCTCATAGCTTGCTGGTTTTATGTAGATTATGGATATGAGGACAACATATTCAGCCAATTATCTGAAAGGTAAAGTTGAGACATCTAGGTTAATAGGAATGAAAGAAGAGGGAAACCAAGCATCAGGAACCATGGTGTACAGGGACGTGATTCCCAGATTCTGCTAAATGGCTTCCCTTTGGCCAAGGATGGGCCTCATCCATCACTTCGGCCACAGGTAGTCTCAAGATGTCCCTCAGCGACGGTCTTCTCTTTCTTTCTTTGTCTCTCAGCCAAGGCAGTGGAATACAATAAGTAATTCTAGAAGATAGAAGAAATACACCATCAGTTCTCTGATTCCCCTTTTGGAATCATCACCACCACCCAAGTCATCCAGGTGCTAATGTTTGTGTGCCCTGGTAACAGCAGGAGTATAAGGCGATGTAAGATGTATAATGAACGGCAGAGCACCAGATCCTGTCAAGGTCAGAATAGGAGGGACTAGGGAAACACAGGCTGGGCACAGTCAGTGAAATGCCATTGGGTTGGTAAGGGGTTGTGACAAGGAAGAGTCCCACGTATCTACAATCAATTTTTCAGGGTTCATATGCTATTTGGAGACCAGTGACACCAGGATAGCCTTTCAGGCTCCTCCTTAGGGTGGCCTCCCATGGGCTCTCTCCTGATAGATAGCAGCTTTATAATAGGAGTTTGCTCTCTAATGCTTATTCCAATTGACCACATAAAATTCTGCTATCTAGATAGTTATTTGTAGCTAGGAACACAGTGCCGGGCAGGAGTGGAGGAAATTAAAAGGAGTGCAACCCTCAGTTGTGGTGAAATGAAATGTTCAGATTTGGAATATGGTGTGTACCACAGGAGCAGAATTCCTTGATGTCCATCAAAGTAGCCCAGTCATTTTGCTGGTTAATGGATGTAACACCATCGATTTCTGGCCTCATATTAATTTTCTACCTGGCTATTGGAGATTGTGGTTCTGTGTATATCAGATTCACTCTTGAGTCAGGAACCAAAGAACACCCTCCAGAAAAGGTGCTGGTCTATAATTGGCATTAATAAAAGGCCATGGAGTCATAGAGTTTTTGGGAAAAGAACATTGCCAAGGAGGATATAGTAGAAGGACCCAAAAAGGAAATAAAGTTGACTGTTTCTACAGTGGGCAGTGGTCAATGGTGAGAATGGTTTCATGGCTATAAGAATGGAGGCAAGCAAATAGTAAAATGCATTGGTGCCATCGTAAGCATACAAAGGATGATTGAGTCCTTTTTTTCTCTCAAACATGTCATGTATTGGGATATAGGACAGCATTTGCAACAGGCTAGTGGCTCCCCGCATTTCTAACAGGTCTGCCCAACACTTAGGTGTGCATCTCACACTTCAGCGAAAAAAGTCTAGGTCCCATCTAGGTCATCAAACCACCAATGGATGTACTGGTATTTTGCACACCACAGGCAAGGAGCTTCAAGTTGAGTCGCCTATCAATACAATCTTAAGGATTTAAGTGCCTTTGCAAAGCTGTGTTTCTAAGTTAGTATAGGACATACATTTACAAGACAGACCATTTTGATAGTGGTTGTGCCTGTCAGAGATATTATTTGGATGTTAAAATTAGGGGCAAAGAATCACTGATGAACTAAAAGGCTTAAGTTTTGGGAAAAAGGCTAACAGCAGTACAAGTAAGAAGGGGCCAGACAGGGCTTTGCTGAGTAAGGATTGATAACCTGGAAGAGGTTTGCACGTTGGGAAATCTTTGTAGCCTGTAGGAATAATGGGAAATGAGATGTGCCATCATTTTGACCCTAAAGAAATACTTACAACTTACTTGATTTTGTTTTCACTCAGGATTGAGCATTAGGATTTTTATTAAGAAAATTCCCAAGAATCCTCCTTAAATTTTTTTTTTAAGAAACCTCCTTAGGCACATCAGTTTATGGAAACTGCTTGTAGGCAATGTTTTGATTGCAAGGTTTAATTATAGAGGATTCCTGTGATTTGAAAACCAGACACTGCTTTCTGCACCTCACAGGGCTTCATTAAAACTGAACAAGTTGAAACCTTAAACCTCATGGCAAAGGCGCTCTGTGATTGTTTTCTTTTGTCATAATACTTCTCATTTAATTACTGTGCTAACAATGAAAAGTTCCAATATGCTCACTTGGGAACAGAGATAGGGAGTCACTATATATTTTTTGCAGCAAAAGGATCACTTGCCCCCGGGACACCAGAGGAGCAGGGGAAGGTTTTATGATGTTAATGAGGCAGTGGCAATGTGATGGTGAACCTCGTAAACTCTGTAGTCAGACAAGCATATTTCAGGCAGTTTTGGCATATATGGAATTTATGTGACCCTGGGTTAGTTACTTAACAAATTAACTTCTGCAATCTTATTTCCAAAATGAGAATAATAATACCTACTTCATAAGCTAACTGGGAGATTAAATCAGATGAATGGACAGATTCCTGACTATGAAATGTTATTAATAAAGATATGAAACATTATTTATGTGACAAGCCCTTTATGAGTTTTTTTGTATATAACCTCATGTATTTTTCACTACAACCCTATAACACGATTTCCTGTTTATAGGTATCCCCAATTTACTGGTAAGAAATCTGAAGCTGGGTCTTTAAGCATCTTGCCCAAGGTTACAGAGCTAGGAAGTGGCAGCACCAGCTTTTAGACCCAGGCAGCCTGACTTCAGGCAGTGCTGTGCTTATAACCACTGTACTGCGTTGCCTGGAAATCACTAAGTGCCCAAGTAGCTTTTGATTTCATTACTATTTCTGATTTTTCTGTTCCCACAGACTTCCTATCTTTGCTGTACCATTTTCTCTTCTCAACATTTTAAATTATTTCTAGCTGTTCTCTTTGCACCTGCTCATCTTAGCTTTCTGAGGCTAACATTCATACATAAGTATACTGTTTTTACACATAAAGATGCAATAATTCCTTTTTGTTTGTTTTAACAATGACTAAGTATGACTTTGCAACCTGGCCACTGTTTATTATCTAATTCTAATATTTTGCCAATATGATGTGTTAAAAAACATTTATTTAGGGTATTTTAATTTACATTTCTTGAATTATGAAATTGAGAACCTTTAGTAAGTTCTTTGTGCAGTATTTGAATATTCTGGATGGCTAATACTGGGCTAAAAGAGAAGAACTTTTTATACTTAAGTTCTGTTATAAGAAGTTATTTTCTTTTAAGATTAATAATAATATTAAGAAGATGATCTTTCATGCAGTAAGTACCTACGTCAAGAGCCAGGCATTGTCCTAGGAGCTTTATAACTCATTTAGTTCAAGCTTCTTAGAGATATAAAGCTGCATTAAAAAGTCGGATCCATAGAGGAGTTTAAATAATGATTATCAAAAGATAATACTATGAAAAATTAGGTAGTGCTTTATAATTATGATTTGCTTAATTACTACAGTAGTACATTCTGTTATGCACATAAAACAATTTAATTTGACCTTTCAATGGATTTTAAGTCTAATCAGGAAATGTACACGTTACAAAAAGAATCATGTTTATATTTTTAAGTGAAAGAGTTTTGTTTTCTGTGAAAGGATTTAGAGAAATGACTTCATTCTGTACTGGTAATGCTCTGTGGGTACATGCATAGCAGTGAATCAAAATTTGTGCTGGACAGTCATAGTACATTTTGTCCCTTCCTAGTAGTACATTTGTAATACATGTGCCCAAAGGATTACCTATTGTTTATTAATACATCATATGTCATTTCCTCACTTCACTTGGCTAGTGCTTTGAAATGGTAATCTAATCTGAAAATTTTTTGTGGTCTATGAAATCATTTTTTCCCCACTAGGTTCCAAGGTCCAGTGACTCAATACTACCTGATAAAGATGATTCTATTCATCTTCATGTTTCCTTTCCCAAGCATATCCAGTTAGGAGTCAGCATGTGAAAATTCATGAAACAAACCATTTATATTTTAATGTATGAAAAAGGTGTATCTAAAATACTTTATGAGCTACATGCCCCTTTAGAGTCTTCTAAATTTAGCTGGAGATTCTAGATGACCATGAAACTCTGATAACTGTTCAAGATTCAGTGTTCATTCAAATCCACCATGCAGAATAGCCACAGAAACTCTTTCATAGTGTTAACATTTCTTAAGCACCAATCCAGGGAAGAAAAGATGAAACATTAACCCCTGCGTATTTTACAGATAGTTAACCTCTTTTGTCACTTTAATACTTTCTACAGTAAAATTATACATTATATAACTTAAAATTGGTTATAATTACTAGTATCAAAATAATTAATAAAATATATTCTTATTTGGTTTAATGCCTAATCTTCAAGCTGAAAATTTTTAATTTCTAATATACTTCAAAAGCGATATTTTTATGTATCAGTAAATTTAGAAAATATTTATTGAGCATTTGCTATGTGCCTGATACTGTTCTCAGGACTTGGAATACAGTTTTGAATACAACAAAGAGTCCTGTCCTCAGGGATCTTACATTCTGGACAGGTAATAAACAATAAGATAATAAATAAATGAATTATAAGATGTTACAAAGGGCTATGGAGAAAAGAAAAAGTAGAACAGAGTGTAGAGGAGGTAGAAGGGGGAAGGCAGGAAGTGAAGGAGTTGCAGCTTTCAATCTTAAATATGGTAATGTCTTAGTCTGCTTGGGCTGCCATAACAACTACTATAGACTGAGTGGCTTAAACAACAGAAGTTTATTTTCTCACAGTTCTGGAGGCAAGAAATCAAAGATAAGGTTCCAGCCACTTCAGTATGTGGTAAGGGCTTTCTTCCTGGCTTGCAGAACGCCTCCTTCTCGCTATGTCCTTATTTGGCCTTTCCTCAGCATGTGCACTCGGAGGGAGAGAACTAGCTTTCTGGTGTCTCTTCTTAAAAGGACGCTAATTCTGTCAGATTAGAGCCCAACCCTTGTGACCTCATATAGCATTAATTACTTCCTTACTCAAATACTGTCACACTGTATTTGTGTTAGGGCTTCAACATATGAATTTTGGAGGGACACATACATTCAGTCCGTAAGAGGTGGTCAGTGTAGGCTTCACTGACTAGGTGATATTTGAGCAAATTCCTCATGGTAATGAAATGGCTACCCAGGCAGATCTATAAGAGAAATACATTTCTATGCACAGGAAGAAGCTGGCCAAAAGCCCTATATCAAGAGTTACCTGGTGTGTCCCAAGAACAATAGGGAGGCCAGTCTGGCTCCAGAGTTGTAAGCAAGGTGGAGATTGGAAGGGAAGTCAAACAGATAACAGGGAACCAGAGGCCATTAACCTATGGCCATAGGCCATTGGAAGGACTTTGGATTTTGTCTGTGAGAGATAAGGAGGATTTTAAGTAGACAGGTAATGTTTTAAAATCATTACTCTTGCTACTATGTTGCGAATAGATGGAAAGAGGACAGGGTGGATACAGGAAGACTTGTTAGGTGTCCATACGACAATTCATGCAAAACAGGATGGTGGCCTTGATCAGGATGCTTGCAGCAGAGGTAGTGAGAAGTGAGTAGAGCGTACACGAAAGTTTTGTATAATGAACCCCCAAATACCTATTAATTAAATTTAATAACTTTTAATGGTTTGCCACATGTTTTAATTTTGTTTCTGAAGTATTTTAAAGTAAATCACAGAAAGCATTATATATTCCACTCCAAAACAGTTTAGCATATTTCTCTAATAAGTATGTTATATTGTTGCAGTTCAACAAAATTAATGATAAATCCTTGATATTATGTAAAACTATATATATATATATATATATATATATATATATATAGTTTCAAAGCATCCTCTGATTTTTTTCTTTGTAGTTTGTTTAAAACAGGATCAAGAGGTTCCATATTTTGAATTTGTCTGATTGCTTTTTATTGGTGTCATTAACTCCTTTTCCTACTTTCTTATAAATTAGAGATAAGATCTAAAGGTTTGAATATTCACAATGAACATTTTTGGCAGGGCTACTTTACAGGTGTTGCTGGGTAGATCAAAATACCTCACATCAGGAGGTGTATAATACCTGGTTGTCACATTTTCAGTGATGTTAAAATTGATCAGTAAGTTTAGTGGTAATGACAGAAGGACCTTTCACTGGAAAGTTGTTTTTTCCCTTGTTATAACCAGCAAATAATCTGTGAGATGATAGTTTGACATTCCCTAAATATCCAGATGCCTTTCAACCTTCCTCCTAGTCATTTAGAGATACACTTATGATTGTTACCTGAGTCAATTATTTCATTAGGAATGCAAAATTAATTTCTAATTTTATTATTTCTTCCACATTTATTAAACAGAATTCTCCTCTAATAAGGAGCTTTATCTCCTTAACTGGGGCTATTTTTTAATTCATAAAAAACAGTTCATATGAGAAAGCCACGGGAAAAAAATGCTTCATTTTCTCTCTTTAATTACAAATTTTTAGAGTAAAAAAAGAGTTGTTTAGCTAAAACCAGAGGTTACAAATTAGTACCTTTTTGGTTTTAATTTTCATTTCTCTTTCATTGAATAATATTAGAACTCATGGATTTTTATATTGAATCTATTTCAATCAATTTCAGTTTTTATTCATTATAAAGTTTAAATTGTGCCATCTTTGGCCACCTCTTCAAGATGATCTTTTGTTCTTTCCATACCATTAGGCTTTGACCATTTCTTAGCTTTCTTGCCCCATTAGATATCCCAAATTCCTTTTGTTCCCTAATCACACTTTGGAATTACTATCTCTCCAAGTTTCCCTAGTTTCTTTTAGTGAAAAACATAGAGCCAACAGGATTTCCTCAGAGATTTTGGATGTGTTCTATGAAAGAGAAAGTCAAGTATGACTCCAAGATTTTTGGCTTGAGCAACTAGAACAATGGAGTTGCCATCGACTAAGATGTAGAAAGATGCAGTTGAAAGGAGGGAAGAATAGGAGTTCAGCTTTGGAAATTCTGATTTTTAAAATTTAATTACACTTCTAAATAAAGATATATCATAGGCAATTGGATATACAGGTCGGGAGTTCCTTAGATTACAGTTAAGTAGTCATCATCATATAGATGAAAATTAAAACCATGAGGCTGCACAGGTTCACCAAAGATGTGAGTTTAAATAGAAAAAAAGAAGAGCACCAAGGATTGAGCTCCAAAGTTAGAAGATCTAGGAGAAGAGAAACACATCTGTACACTTCATTAGCATTATTGAGAAATATGCCAAATTTTTTCCTGTATTTTGAGACCCAATGTAGTATTACATATAATAATAATGATTTTATATGTCTTCCTCTTCAGGTGAAGGGCTTTCAGAAAGATCTGTAGAGATTATACTCTCAGTCACTTTGTGTATCCTTTCAATTATTCTTCTTGGAACAGCTGTTTTTGCATTTGCAAGGTAAGACTTATTTGTACTTATTCCTAAGATGCTTTATGGACATCATTCAGTCATGGCCCAATCAGGAGACAGAGCCACAATGGTTACTTTAATGAGAAACATTTAATAATATGTTAACTAGTAAAAATAGTTAACAACTGAAGGGGGTAAGAGAAAACACTAAGGGATCCAGAAGTAGCAAGTGCAACAAAGCTACTCTCTCTAGGCTAAGGAAGAGTGGACAATAGAGGAACAAAGAACTAGAAGAAATCTCACTCCCAAGTTTGACATGGAATGGCTACCACAGACACACGCAGCCCTATCACCTACGTTTGTGCAAAGAAATATGACAGAGGAAGGGCTGGAGCTGATCTGTAGAAGCTACCCATCGTTACTGGAGAGTTGGCAGGCTGGAATCGGACAGTGGAAGCAGCCCACTCTTGCCTGATCGCGTGGGTGGGCTGGAGCTACCTGGAATCCTTCACTGATGCAGAGAGCATGAACTTAAGAGGCAGCTAGTGCTCACCCAGGTGGGCTGCTGGGCTTCCACAATGAATAAGAATATTGCAGCGCTAGAACACTTGAGGGAAGTATCTCCCTGTCCCTATTGCCTTGCAGGATGACTGCAGTGTCCTCTATTGACAAAGTTTAACGTCTAGCCAGCTGGCAAAGGAGAAATGTTAGAGTCTAACTTCAGTATCACAAAGCAGGGCAAAGAAGTGTGGACGTAGAGCTGAGAGACAAAGTGGTAACCCAAAAGCAGAAGCTGCCAGGCTTTCTCCATCTTTTTGAATATTTTATAACTCTGATAGGGTTAATTGAAAAATATTTTAATCAGGTCTAAATTTCAGATTTTATACAGAAGAGATCACTTTTCCAGTAAGAACACTTAAAACATGTCCAACTTCCTTATACGGTGGGCCCCTTTCTCACGTTTACTTTATCAAAATGTCTGTACTGTGTTTTCCAAGTGTTTTTTTCAAATTCTCGGTATCAGTCTCTTAAAATTTCCCTTGTTTACAGGACCTCAGGGGAAGCCTTAGTTGTGATCCTAAAATTAGTTTCATAAGGTAGATTGCCGAGTTAAAGGGACCTTACATTTGTAAAAATAACTATTATGCTAATTTCCTAAGTAGCTCAATAGGCTCTATTTTATCCGAAGAATGGTGTCCTGTATTCTGTTTCATCTTGTATCTTTTAAATTATCATTTTGATGGATAATTTGAAGGGCTCTTGAAAGATATTTTTCTTATACCAGAAAGTGTTCTCAGATTCAGCCAGAAGATGGTGAGAGGCGGTCGTTATTTTAGGCACTTCTAAAGTTATGTTGTGTAATATATGGTCCTTGTCCCTGAGGGATGTGCATCCACCATATTGATATCGTTTTCCTGCTCTAAAATCATTTCTTTATAGGATGAACTCGTTTTGTGGGCAGGAAATGGGCCCCTCTTATTCCCTGCAACTTTCCTACATACGGCTCTTCAGCCAACAGAGTCTGTTCTCACCTGAACATTCCGTCAGTTTTCATACAACTCTGCTTTTGTTCAGTCAGCTGGAAATGTGCTTCCTCCTCCTTCTGATTCTGGAACACTCAAGTCAAATCCTACTTTTTATTTCCTCTAAATACTAATAGTTGTAATCACTTATATAACATTTTATAACTAATCAATTACTGTTTTAGGAGTTGTAATTTGACTTTTTTTCTCTTTTGTTATGCTTTTTCTACATTTAGATCCTACTTCTCAACTAAATTATGTCCTTGAGGATAAGGACCATATTTTATACTTCCTATATCATCCTCAACACATAAATCATAATAAATGTTAAATGTTTGAAGTGCAAAAGATACATAGAATAGCTAAATATTACTTTATAATATACCGTACTATGTCATATAAAAATAAACATGTAAAAGGGCTCAAAATGAAGAGACTTTGATTTGATTCGCAGATGCATGTGATTTTAATTTTGAACCTGAGTTTTCTGGTTATATATTATATTCTTAATTACATAATCTGTATAGTTATATTATACTTAGATATTACATATTTGACAATATTTTTATAAAAGCCAATGAGACAATTCAAAACACATTTTTATGTATTTTCACGTTATGTAAAAACAATGGAGCATTGTCTTTTAGCACTGGTGCTGATAGCAGTGAGCTATGTCCACACTGGCATATTTCCTTTTTATGACAAACATATGAGACAGCTTGAGGGAGGAGCAACAAGCTCACAGCCTCAGTCTCATTTGCTCTGTATTTTAAATGTGCCAATGGCTCAGGCCTTGATGAACTAATTCTCATTAAAAGCAGCATGTTAAAAAATTATAGAATACATTCTGTGGAATTAAAACAGGAAAGAGTTGAGTAGCTGCAAATTTGCAACATACTCAGGGAAGTGATCCCAACAAAGAAATTATCTGACTAATGTCTTAAGAAAACTAAATATAATTTCATATGCTTTCTATGATATTCCCTTCTTGGACTTTATTAGAATTCGACAGAAGCAGAAAGAAGGTGGGACATATTCTCCTCGGGATGCAGAAATTATTGACACTAAATTCAACCTAGATCAGCTCATCACAGTGGCAGACCTGGAACTGAAGGACGAGAGATTAACGCGGTGAGCACTCCTCTGGGCGAACAGTGGTCCAGAGGGCCCGGAGCCATGACCCTATTCTGACCTATGCTTGTTGGAAGTGTTTGTGGGGCTCCTATTTACACAGGTCGCAGAGATCTTCTTTCAAAGGGTGACCTCCATCTTCTACACACTTCTCACTGGTGTTCGGAGAATCAATCTTCCTAGTACTTTCGAGTTCAATAGGAACCTTGGACTATAATGTTCAACCAAGCTTTTTTTTCCTGAGACAAATATTTGTACACATTAAATCTTTAAAATTATATTTAATAATTCACTTCAGATGACAGGTTTTTTTTACATTGGATTTCCTGGAGGTGTCCACATTTTTTGATCACAAATTTAAATTAAATTTGTAACCACTTGATATTGTTTATATCATTTTTATAAAAGCCTGTCTTATGCCTCCTTATTTTAGTATAAAATGACATTAGAAGTCTAAATTGTGTATTAACACTTCATTTTTTTAAATTGCTTAGTATTTAAGAATTAAATACAAAGTTAAAATTACCTTTGAAAGGAAAAGTAAAAATATGTATACTAAATATGTCATCAATATGTATTGGAAATAGAATGCTTAATTGTAAAGATAAATTATTCAAAATGTTGGCACATTTGAAAAACTTATATTAAGATAATTCACCAAATTCTTTTATATTTTTTTTGCTTGTTCAGTGATTGATAGTTTTTTCTTTTTCCAAATTCTTAATAAAAACTATCATCAGGTTGTCTTAACAAGTTTCAATTCTTACGAGATCCAATGTTTTGTGATGCTTACAAGCACATGACAGTTGTTACAAAGTACCTGCACAGCTGTGCTGAATTTTAGAAATTGTTACCAACTCTGAAAATATGGCATCAAAGGTCTTAAACTTAAAAAGGAATTAATCATTTATAGTTGTCATTTACCAAAGTTGGTCTTTACCTGATAGATTGACTTTGCAAAAATATTTCCAGTATGTCTAAAAATATCTACGTGCTATACGTAGATATACGTATAAGTATATATACGTGCTATAGAGGGAAGTGTCATCTGATAAGCAGGGTCCTTCCAAATGCGACAAAATGAAAGTTATTCAGTTTTATCAGTAAATTACAAAGAAATTTGGTTTGTTGGATATGAAAACTTCTTTATATTTATCTACATTTGTTTATGTTCCAATACAGGTTGTTCCTATCTAAAATGGATAGTGCTCCAAAGACTATGTGTAAGATGGTTATATATTAAGCAGGACATAGTTTTCCACATGAAAGATCAACCGATTTTCAGGGTAACCTGTCGAAGTTAAATCATATCATAGCAACAATAGAGCATTACTAGTATTAGGCTCTGTGTCTCAGTTCTATAAGGGTCATACTGCATAGTAAAAGGAAGTTTCTTCTCCTTTACCCCTGTGGGCCCAACTGCCTTTCCACACTGCTTTCTGAGTTCAGGCCTGGGATCTCCATCTCTTTCTTCTACAAGTGAAAGTATACAAGGGATAGAACTTCAAATCTCTGAGTGCAATTAATTTTAGTTTCTTGAACAATTTAGTTGAATCTGTTCATACTCAAACGTGAATTTCTAAGTGCCCAAACAATTTTACAGCATTTTTTAAAGATTCTTTATTAATCCCCCAAAAGTCTCTAGTAAGTAGATCTTTAGGAGTTATAATACAGTAGTGAAAAAAAAAGCCAGTCAGTATTGGAGAAAGTATTCTTTTTCGAGGAGGTTACCATTCTATAGAGGCTATGTGAAGTCAGATCCCCTAAGCTCTGTGTGTTTTCACAGCTTGCCCCCTACTCCACTGCTGAACACAGCCATTATCAAAAAGGGATAAGATATATATTTTTTAAACAATGACTGTCATGACAGCTAATGGAAAAGGTGGGCAAAGACTGTATAGATTGTTTATTATCGGGTACTTATAATTCAGGGACAGCCTTATTTAACCTTGACTCATTTATTTTCCTGTTCCATGTTTATTTATATATATGTCACTTTATTTGTACATGGATGTACAATTGCCTTTAAAGTATATTTCAAACAATTTTATCTGTTTTTGCATATAAAAAACGGGTATGTATTACCACTAGTCATAGCACACTTAGAAATTTTAGTTTTCATGCTTTTTGCTTTCTCATTTACTTGTTATGATTCTAGTACTCGTGACTGTAAAAACTTTCTCATTGGTAATTCCAATGGCACATACTAATATGATTTGCTTTATTACAGAAATTTATTAAAATAACTATCAAGTGGTTTGGTAGTAATTCTTTTCGTTATAGAGATCTATCTCCAGCTTTATTATTTACTGAAGGTTTTTCATGTTAATAAAGTCACTAATACATTAGACAATAAGACTAGAAAAAACAGTAATTAACAGATTCGTAATTAGCCATGTGCACATATGCATGTGGTCATTCTTCACTGAAGCTCTAAAGCTCTTAACCTGTATTTCAGGTGCTGGAAAATCTGAATCTATTCAAAGCCATACACGTCTGATGAGGGTAGAGCCACAAAGACTAATGGTAGATTCTGAGACAGAAGAACCAAAGAGCTGGAGTTAGCTTCCAAACTGTTGAGTAACTTATGCCATATGTCTTTGTGATTTACGAGAAGGAACTTAGATAATTTCCTTTAAATCTACCCAGTTAACATATGCTCTTTATACCTGAGGCATAGGCTTATTCTTTTCCTTCCAACCTGCCTACTTTCTTGATGCTAATTGGACTTGCAGTTTTCCTCAGTGTTATACGTCTTCGCATGTCCATAACAGAAATGATAAAATATCTAATCAGTAGTTAAAATATTAACTTTAGGGAGTCACCTAGTGGACCAAAAATGGTCATTACAATACTTGGTACTAAATCCCCTTCAGGATTTAGGGTTTTGTGGTTAAGAAATTATTTATTTTATATCTGCCTATATATTTATATACATTTTAAGATTTGTCCTATAATTTTTATATGTATAAACTCTCATCATTTGATTATATCTTATTTCACAAAGAACCTGAAGAAGAATTCTCTCATTCTTCTTCTCTTGAAAGAGAACAAAATTCAAAGATTTAATACTCTATAAATCCATGAGAAAATTCAGAGATATGCCAAGAAAATGTTTTTTAAGTTCTTATTTGGAATGATAATGACATCATTTCATTATGCACATTTTCTATATAAGTTTAGTGAACGCAAGCTTTATTTCTTGGGAAGAATTCTTGATATTTGTGCTCATCTATCCCACATTTACCAGATTAGAAAATAACCCTTGGGTTTTGCTATTTGATAAACAAATGAACAAAACAACGTTTTGTGATGGCTCCTTCAAAACACAGCCATTAACACAATGAAGTGAGAAACATTTCTAGGAGGAAATATTAGCAAGATGAGCATACACACACTGGTAACGCAGACCTATCTCTTTAAAGTTGCTGAGCCTGGATCACTGAAGAAGTCAAGGAGAAAGTCAGAAAATACCTAGAGACAAATGAAAACAAAAACACGACGATCCAAAACCTATTGAACGCAACAAAAGCGGTTCTAAGAGGGAAGTTTATAGCGATACAAGCTTACCTTGCAAAACAAGAAAAATCTCAAATAAACCACCTAGCCTTATACCTAAAGCAAACAGAGGAAAGAAGAACAAACAAAACTCAAAATTAGTAGAAGGAAAGAAACAAAGATCAGAGCAGAAATAGAGACAAAGGAAACAACAGAAAAGATCAATGAAACTAAAAGCTGGTTCTTTGAAAAGATAAACAAAATTGATTAAATTTTCACCAGACTCATCAGGAAAAAAAGGAAGAGGGCCCAAATTAATAAAATTAGAAACAGAAAAGGAAAAGTTACAACAGACACCACAAAAATATGAAGGACCATAGGAAACTACTACAAGCAACTATATGCCAATAAAATGGACAACCTAGAAGAAATGGACAAACTCTTAGAAAGGTACAACCTTCCAAGACTGAACCAGGAAGAAATAGAAAATACAAACAGACCAATTACAAGAACTGAAATTGAATCTGTGATTTAAAAACTCCCAACAAACAGAAGTCCAGGATCAGATGGCTTCACAGATGAATTCTACAACACATTTAGAGAAGCACTAACACCTATCCTTCTGAAACTCATCCAAAAAATTGCAGAGGAAGGAATACTTCTGAACTCATTCTATGAGACCACCCTCACCCTGATGCCAAAACCAGACAAAGATACCACACAAAAAAATTATAGACCAATATCACTGACAAACATAGATGCAAAAATCCTCAACAAAATACTAGCAAACTGAATCCAACAATACATTAGAAGGATCATATACTATGATCAAGTGGGATCTATCTCAGGGATGCAAGGATTTTTCAATATCTGCTTATCAGTGTGATACATGTTAACAAACTGAAGAATAAAAATTATATGACCATCTCAGTAGATGCAGAAAAAGATTTTGACAAAATTCAACACCGATTTATGACAAAAACTCTCCAGAAAGTGGGCATAGTGGGATCATACCTCAACATAATAAAGGTCATATATGGCAAACCCACAGCTAACATCATACTCAACAGTGAAAAGCTGACACCATTTCCTCTAAGATCAGGAAGAAGACAAGGATGCCCACTCTCACCACTATTATTCAACATAGTTTTGGAAGTCCTAGCCATGGCAATCAGAGAAGAAAAAGACGTAAATGGAATCCAAATTGGAAAAGAAGAAGTGAAACTGTCACTGTTTGCAGATGACATGATACTACACATAGAAAATCCTAAAGATACTACCAGAAAACTACTAGAGATCATCAATGAATTCAGCAAGGTTGCAGGATACAAAATTAATACACAGAAATCTGTCGCATTTCTATACACTAACAATGGAAGATCGGAAATAGAAATTAAGGAAACAATCCCATTTACCATTGCATCAAAAAGAATAAAATACCTAGGAATAAACCTACCTAAGGAGACAAAAGACCTGTACTCCGAGAACTATAAGACACTGATGAAAGAAACTGAAGATGACACAAACAGATGGAAAGAGATACCATATTCTTGGATTGGAAGAATCAATATTGTCAAAATGACTATACTACCCAAGGCAATCTACAGATTCAATGCAATCCCTATCAAATCATGAATGGCATTTTTCACAAACTAGAGCAAACAAATTTACAATTCGTATGGAAACACAAAAGGCCCCGAATAGCCAAAGCAATCTTGAGAAAGAAAAATGGAGCTGGAGGAATCAGACTCCCTGACTTCATACTATACTACAAAGGTACAGTCATCAAAACAGTATGGTACTGGCACAAAAACAGAAATATAGATCAGTGGAACAGGATAGAAAGTCCAAAGATAAGCCCACTCATCTTTGGTCAACTAATCTATGATGAAGGAGGCAAGAATATACAATGAAGAAAAGATAGTCTCTTCAATAAGTGGTGCTGGGAAAACTGGACAGCTACATGTAACAGAATGTAATTAGAACACTCTCTAACAGCATACACACACACACACACAAACACCTCAGAATGGACTGAAAACCTAAATGTAAGGCCGGATGCTATAAAACTCTTAGAGCAGAGTTGCAAAACATAGGCAGAACACTCTCTGACACAAATCACAGCAATATCTTTTTTGATCCACCTTCTACAGTAATGGAAATAGAAATGAAAATAAACAAATGGGACCTAATTAAACTTAAAAGCTTTTGCACATCAAAGGAAACCATAAACAAAACAAAAAGACAACCCACAGAATGGGAGAAAATATTTGCAAACGAAGTGACCCACAAGGGATTAATCTCCAAAATACACAAACGGCTCATGCAGCTCAATATCAAAAAAACAATCAAAAAATGGGCAGATGGTCTAAATAGACATTTCTCCAAAGAAGACATACAGATGGCCAAGAGGCACATGAAAAGATGCTCAGCATCAATAATTATTAGAGAAATGAAAATCAAAACTTCAATGAGGTATCACCTCACACCAGTCAGAATCGCCATCATCAAAAAATCTACAAGCAATAAATGCTGGAGAGGGTGTGGAGAAAAGGGAACCCTCCTACACTGTTGGTGGGAATGTAAATTGGTGCAGCCACTATGGAGAACAGTATGGAGGGTTCCTTAAAAAAATAAAGCTAGAGTAACCATATGACCCAGCAATCCCACTCCTGGGCATATATCCAGAGAAGACTCTAATTTGAAAAGATAACATGCACCCCAGTGTTCATAGCAGCACTATTTACAATAGTTGAGACATGGAAGCAACCTAAATTTCCATCAATAGATGAATGGATAAAGAAGATGTGCCATATATATATATATATATATACACACACACACACACACACACACATATACATACAATGGAATATTACTCAGCCATAAAAAAAGAACCACATAATGCCATCTGGTGCAATATGGATGGAGCTAGAGATTTTCACACTAAGTGAAGTAAGTCAAAGACAAATATCATATGATATCGCTTACATGTGGAATCTTAAAAAAAAAGATTCAAATGAACTTATTTACAAAACAGAAATAGACTCACAGATATAGAAACAAACTTAGGGTTACCAAAGGGGAAAGGAAGGGGTGAAGAATAAATGAGGAGTTTGGGATTAACATATACACACTATGATATATAAAATAGATAACCAACAAGGACCTACAGTATAGCACAGGAAAATATACTCAATATTTTGTAATAATCTCTAAGGGAAAGGAATCTGAAAAAATATATATACATATACACACACATATAAAATGGAATCACTGTGCTGTACGCCTGAAACTAACATAACATTGTAATACAACCATACTTCAATTAAAAAAGATCCAATGAAGTTGAAAAAATCTAGTATTTTAATTGTCTAGATTATCTATACTTCTACAAAATAAATCCTATATTAAATCTAGGATTAAACTCTTGGGAAAGTTTAAAAGAATAAAGATATAATTTAAAAGGCAAAAACATTGCTGAGCCTAGCCGGCCCTGTGGTTTGTTTTTAACTAATTTAACTGTAACACAGATTACCTTCCCAAGAGAGTTATAAAACTTAAAATTAAATAACCCAACAAAATTTTCAGAAGATAAAGATACTACTGGCTAAAATTTTTTTATTTTTCACTGTCTCCTTTCTACACTTAAGTTAGAAGTTTTGTTTCTTTCAGTGACTAAATCAGAAAAAAAATAAAATATTGATCAGTGTCACTACTATTCTTACTTGACAGATACTCCTTTTCTTCCAGTCCTCAATTTTTTCCCCCAAATCTTAGGCATCATTCCATACTAATTATCTTGCCTATTTTAGTTGAGTGAATGTAATGGTGCATTATGTTAAGACTTAAGGCCCAATCCAGTAATCATGAATGGAATTAAAATTCTCAACAAAATGAAGCAAACAATTGATTGGCTATTTTAAGAGTACCTTTCTTTCTTCAATAACTTTAGAAGTTTGCATGTCAAATTTTTATTAAATATATATGCCTTCAGGAAGCTTACCATTCAAAAGAATCCTATGAATGTGTTTTGTAAACTGTAAATCAGAATACATTTGGTATTATTATTGTTATTTATAATATCTGTAAAATTAAGAATGACCCCAGTCTACTTTCACATCCAGGGTTTGCTAACATAGTAATTGCTACTGTTTATGAGCAATTACTATTTGTTAAATTTTGTATGTAATGATCTCACCCAACTCATTCAATCATTTGTGGTAGGTACTCTTATCCCCACTTTACAGATGAAAAATAAAAGATGCCTAGAAAATTTAGGTAACTGTCCAAGGTCATGCACCTAGTAAATAGGACAGCCAAGATGATCCCAGGTCAGTTTGATTCTGAAGTATCAACATACACCTATAATTGTGTGTGTGTGTGTGTGTGTATTTAACTCTGAAGCATACTAGATTGAATCAATATAAACCCACTTAAAAAGACAAGGGCCCATGACATCCTTCTTCAAGTAGCATTTTCTATACAGAGAATGATTCTAAGGGAAGAACTGTTTCTTTTGAATTACTTATTCTCTAGTGATATGGGGCAAAGGAATGATGGCATTTTAGTGTAGGTTCAATCTTGCAGAAACTGGAAAATAGTAGTACAATTCTTGTGACTTCAGTAAGAATACAAAAAATTTGACTGATATATGAAATTCTTTGTAAAATTGTTAGCATGTTAATTGCCATCAGTTCTTTGACAGATTCTGGTCATTAATTTTACTTCTGTCTTAACTGTTTTGCAAGCAATGGCAAAAATATGTGACTCCAAATAAGAAATGTCTGGACAAAATGTGAATTTGGGACAAGAAATGTCCTACAGTAGAACGAAATTTAAGGTATTTACTGCTCATGTTCTTATAGCAGCAAAGCAAAAATACTGCAGTGTGTTTTCATACTAAATAAATAATGAATCTTTACTTCCAGATACTCTTCATTTTTCTTTAGACGAAAGGAGATTTTTGTCATCCAGTAAGTTACTGTGGTGATGCAGAGCTCTGCTGTGATTATTTTAATCTTTTCAGGTGGTGTGCTCTATATTTTAAAATACAAGATATGAAGTGCTGTTGGTTAATGTGCTATTTTTTCCAAAGCCCAAAAAACTGTAAAACAAAATACTCTAAACTTTCTACTTACTAAGTGTCCTCTATGATATTGCATGCTATTGATATGGTAAAGTTAACCTTATCAAAATGCACATTGACTTGCAATGTGCATGTCCTAAGAATTTGCTGTGTTATCATGTTGTGTTAACTTTGATAGTAAAGTAAGTTTTTACCTAGATTTCTTCACATGCTTCTTGTCCTATTACGATGACACAAGAGTTGAGTTCTCTGTCTGATGGGTGGAGTCTGGGTTCACACTTCACACAAGCTCATTTCAACTACTGCAGGTGCTAATCTGTAAGGCCCTAAGACAATGACATTCCCTGTTCTCTGACTCTGGGGCATATACTGAGCAGCACATTTCATAGCAATTTGACTTCTATCCTGACCAACGGATGGCCAACTGTGCAGGCTTTCAGGCATCGCCCTAATGCCCAGAAATGCCTTTTGTATCCTAGGATAAAAATTGCTGTATACATTCTGAAGGTAGCATAGCAAAATGTCAGCATTAGCAGGGACCCAACAATTGATTGAGTGCCCCAGAGATACTCAATTTCTTCATGTAAAGGATGTGAATGGAGGCAGAGAGTGAAAATGCATTTGATTTCAAAATGCCAGATCTACTACAGCAGAGTTAGTCCCATGAGCCGCAAGGCTGGATGGGATGGGGCCACGACTCCTGTCATTTGACCGTGAATAGTACTCAGCGTGATTAAAACAGAGGAAGCCAGGCCTTTTTCTACTCTAATCACCTTTAGCATTTTGGAATCATAGCTAACCTCAGAGAAAAATGCTTCCATTTTTATCGAACCCTCTCTGTATCTCTTCTATCGCCACATTTTCTTCCCCTGGAATCAGTGAACAGTGTCCTGCTCAGTCAGAGCTTCTACTTTGATAGAACTAAACTTAATAGTTCAGGTTAATCAGAACCTTTAAACACCTCTACATGAATCACATTTGTCAAAATAGATGTAGTTTTCTTTCAAATCTAGTTTTTTGAGGTCACCTTCTAACCCCTGACAGAGGAATTTCTGTGCTTACCTGCCTGGCAAGACTTCTTTTTAAATGGTGTTATGTCATCTGTCTCCTCTTCATTAGGTCCCCTCACTAAGAACCTCTGCCCATCTCTTCACACAGCTGTTGGCAGTGTCTTCATCCTCTCTACTGCTTCTACCCTATTGCCCTGGAGGTAGCTAGGTTTATGACCACAGTTTTAATTTAGAATACATGGTTTACAAAATAAGAATCTGTCAAGAATTTGGTTTCACATGTGCTAATGTGGAGAGGCTTCAGTAATAAGGAAAATTCAACTCTTGCCACCCTGGGAATCTTACCTTACCTCTTTGACGTCAGCAAGAATGTTGCTCTTCTATATGTATTTAAAAGACCATTTCACCTTGTTTGAATAAAAGAACTGTCAGTTGGGCACCTACAAATGCCGGGCACTGGAAATACTGTGATGAAAAAGGAAGGGGCACTGCCTCTAACGAGCTGCCCTTCAAAGAGCTAAGCTCCCTTAAAACCTATTTGTCCTTCTTCAAGTAGCAAAAGAGACATGCTGAGGAACTACTTAGATAGCCTTTACTAATTGATTATTTTTCTAGATAATAAGAAAAATACTGCATTACTACTTATTCAGGTGGCATGTTTACCTTATAAGGTGAAGTTTGAGTCAGCTGTATAGTACTAGCCACTGGTTGGGCTAATATTTTTAATTTGTATTGAGGACCAGAGAAAAGTCATTGGTGATTTGATAAAAAGAAAGGAGGAGGGTCTGAAAGGATACTATTTGAAAGCCTATAACAAATAGAAACAATAGAAAAAAAACAAAAATTAAGATCCCTTTGAAAGCATTACAGTAAATGCTTTGGATAAGTAACAGAATATCATTGTAGAAATAAATGTAAACGTTGGAATAATGAATTGAAATATATAAACTAAAAACCTCACACTCAATATTTTACAAAACTTGGAAAGATCAGTTAACATGTTTTATCAGAAAGATTCTTCAAACATTTTTAGTTGAATATGAAGTACATGTTAGTGTGACAAATACAGATTTTTACATTAAGGCAATAAAATTTGAGGTTCCTTTCTTTTTAACCTAACTTAACCAGTTAAGTAGAAAACACTGTTTCTCAATTTGTCTTATTCCACTGGTAATGCTGATTTAAGCTGCTCATCTATAGGCTATCATCTATGGCTCTCTATTTGCACTATATTTTAATTCCCTATAGATTTCAACTAATTGACCTTGAGGTAAAGCTCAGTCTCTGTGACAATATGGTCTTCAATCACCACTGCCAACATAAATAAATGGTTCCTCTCTGGATCTATCAAGAGTAATCTGAGCGGAATTTAAGTTTTTGATAGACTTTGAAAACAAAATGAGCCCAGACATGAAATAATACCCTTTTCACCAAAGGGCACAGGATTTAAGCTAAGATTCATGTAATAAAAAGTGTTTAGCCCTTCATATTGGAAAGTGGTCAGTTATCTTACTGAAATCTGAACAATTCCCAAATTGATTTATACACTAATGAACTGAATATGATTTGACAGTATCCTTCACTGTTGTATTGTAAGTGAATAAAATAAGAGGACTATACCAGTCTAACATGCTCTCCATGTAACAATTTTTTAAGTTTTTAAAAATATTAATAGAAAGTTTTTTGCGTCTCTTTGAGTGTCTCCATAGATCACTTTATTTGAAAATAGCACTCCTGAAATAACATTGTTGATTTTCATACACATTAATTTCTATGAGGTTTTTTTATGCTTATCTAACCAAATAATTTTTCTTAAAGGAATTTAATTTCTTCATCAGTAACAAGTCAATGCATTTTCTTCATATTATATGCCACCTTCTTTTCTAATTCCCTGCATAAATTGTCCACATTACTATTTTCTCCTGTTTACAAACAAAACTTTAAAACTTCAAAGAAAAATAAAATTTAGAATGCAGCCACTAGTTAAGAGAAAAATATACAATATGAAGCTAAGAATCAAGACAATGACATGGAGACTACAGACAAAAACAAGAAAAAAACTAACTTTTATTTGAAACAGGTCATTTATGCCAAAATGTCTTCTCTATTTAAGCTTTCCAGATAGGTATTTTGATTTCAGTTCACACATAATTGTGAGATAAGCATGGACTGGAAAATTACATAAAAACAGACTGTTAGAAGCCTCGTTTCTCACATTATGTAAATACAAGTGTGACGAACAGCTTATGTAAAGTGATTGGGTTTAGATAAACAGTGATACTGAAAAATAAATACATAAAGCCAAACAGATCTTATTTTTTAAAACCTGTTTTTTTAATTACTTGTCTAGACAAGAGTGACTCTATTGTTCATGTAATTTCCTAAGTATCTAGCACCTGTTAACTTCTAATGTGAGAGGATCTGATATGGCTTTGTTTAGACCTGTATACTGTTTATTGATGCATCTATGATCATACTTATTTAAACCTTTGAGTAGGATCTCCTGAGAATTCTCAATCACTTAATACTTTTGTGGAAAATTCATTTAATTCAGATATCCTCTCATAATAATCAGAGCAGTTGTATTTAGCTTACTATGTATCTTAGTCTGAATTCATCCACAATTTTATATTTAACAATGATTTATTCACTGTCTACTACGAATAAGTTTATGAGGGACTTGTAGTAAGCCAAGTGTTAATCCTGCCCCTGCCTTCAAGCACACATGAATCTCAATACATGTGTCCTTAATACATGTACTTTTATATAGCCGTAACAGAAGGTGGAAGATGATTTGTCCATAGAAATTTAGTTTCATAGAAGGAAGAAATGATTTTCTCTGTAACAGAACAGGGTAAGGTCCATGGGGGAGTTAACATTTGAATCAGCCATTAAGCAATCAGGAAAATCTGGTTGTGGGGAAACACCTGAAACGGTAGAAGAAACTGATAGTGAAAATATCTGGAGTACAAACAGGGTAATGTGAAGGGTAGTTATAAGGAATAATGTAAAAAATGCAGGCATGATTAGAAATGCTTTCACATGATAATATGAAAACAATTATTACAGCCTTTATATTATTAGGGATTTATTTAGAATTTGAATTGAGAACTAGAAAACCAAACGTGGCTTTGAAATATTTGTGATCACTGTTTATTCTGGGACTCTGATTAGGAAGAATACCATAGGAAATCTTGCTGCTTAATTTAGTGCAATCTAGTCTTCCCAGTTTTGAGTAAAATTTATTCTTTTGGAAACAAAAAAAAATCATTATATCAGTATCAATTGTAGAACAGATCAGTAGGAGGAACTTGAGTTCAATAAAACTAGAAATAGCAATTTTAATACTAATGATAGTAACTAACATTTACGTACTGCTTCCAAAGCCAGGGGTGGGCGTTTCCTAGCATTTTACATACCCGAGCTTGATTTACATATATTTGCCCTATTTTCTAAATTAGGAACTAAGAAAGATTAGGTGACTTGCTTAAGATAATATAGCTGGTAATTGTTGGATCAGGTATTTGAAACCATTTTTCAAAGGGCATTGTATTTTTTAAGAAAAGAATTCACAAATATCCACCCAAATCCAATAGCTAGCCAGTTATGGTTTAAAATCAGTATCTCTAGAGAGATCTTTCAAATGCAAAATAAAATAATAATAGTAAAATAAAAGCAACCTTCTGTGGAGTTCTTCACTGAAATGAAATTGACTAAAAGGTATTAATCATAATTTCTAAATGAGAGAATAGAACATTAATCAAAGTAGAACAAGGATATGAATAATAATCTCGTGCTTTAGCTATTTCTTGCTCTACAAACTAGCTCTATTTCAGGTTCTAGATAGCACAGTAAAAATATTTTTGCCAGTACTACCTCAAATAATCCTGGATCCTCTGGGAAAAGAGAATCTCCCCACTATAGGATGGCTGTCATTAAAGCAGATGTAGTGTTTGAATTTCACCAATCACAAACTCAATAATGTTCCCTGTTATAAAAGTGATCTCCACTTAACTCAAGCATTCCCATTTCTGCGTGGTAGCAGGGAAAATGATCTTGCTAATTCAAGTATCTCATTCATTTCTATCTTAAGCTCAATTCATTAATATTTGCCCAACCTGACCTTCGTTCCTTTCCTATTTCTGAGGAATATCATGGCATAGGAACACTGGGGCATCAGGCATCTTCAGGGTCTTGGGTAGTGTGTGTCTGGCTCATGGTTGTCTTTTTTTCTTGCTGGTCTTTGCTGAGGTGTAATTATTTTCAACGGGGATTGCTTGCTGCCTTAGTCCCCACTGCATGTGTCAGAAGTCTTTCCAGGCCCTCCAATTCATACACTGTTTTCCTGTCCCCAAATTAAGGATTCTTCTGATTCAATATCCCATTCAGGCATCTCCATATCAATCTAGTTAGAGTCAGAATTTCTCTGGTGCCTCCTTAGAATCACTCTAGGGTATTGTGAGAAGCCCACAAGGTCATCCACCAAGACTCTGCTCTAACCTATGATTCTATGCTATGCTATGTTGCTGTACTAGGTTATATCCTGAGGAGCTGAGAGATACTTCCTTCTGCTTGGGGACACCTATAGCATTAACCAAGAATTCTACCACTCTTCTTCATAATACTTGCTCCAGCACCTCCACATTTTTCACCAATTCCTGTGTTGTAATGAAATACACTCTTTTGACTCACGTTTTCTTCATTGAACACACACATCTGTGACCATTTTCAAAGTATTTAAGCCACATTTTTCAATCTAATATTTTTCATTTGTCCTTTACTTCAAAAACCATATCCTCTTATAAATATCTGTCACTTAAGAAATACAGTGAAATCGTCTCTAATAATATTTAAAATTAAAAACTTTGATAAAGGTACATGTTCTTCATTTTATTTCATCATACTTTGTGCCTTTTGTGTTTTTTTGCAGTGCTAATTTGTTGTGCATGACAAGTGTTATTAAAGATGTACCCATCTCTGAATTTGTGTGTTGCATAGTCTATTTAGCTGTTAAAAATTATTTCAATTTTTTTCAGAGTATAAATAACTTGACCAATGAACTGCCACAAAAGATATGTATATCCAAAGTAATTGAAATGATTGTCATTTTTTATGGTTATATATTCATGAAAACTCACTCATGAAACAAGACTTAGGCAATTTGATGTCATTTTTCAAAGATTCACCCTCCCTGATTTAGCACTTTTTATGAACAAAGAAAAAAATTTAATTCACATTAACTTTTTTAGACCAATAAATACTATGCAATATATTAAAAAGTGACCTGTTTTTGATGTAATGCCCCAAATGCCTAACAATATAAAATAGTACCTTCTCAGCTTGAGAAAGAAGCCAAATTATTATCTGGCCATATTTGGGTCCAAATAATATAATTTCAAAAATGATATAGAATTTAAAATAATGATCAAATATCAATTAAAGGCATAGCATATTATATATTGCTGATTTACCCTGTTCTTCTGATTTTAATCTAAAACTCTTTCAGAAAGAGCTGTACCCTCAACTCATAATCCATTTAACACAATCTCTGTTGCAGGTTACTTAGTTATAGAAAATCCATCAAGTAAGTTTGTTAAATATCTTTTCTTCTCTCTGAGTATCAACTCTGGATTCCCTGATTCGATGAATCTCAATGTGTGGTTCCTTTTTTGTATGTTTGTTAGAAAACCCTCCAAGCTGGATATAAATCATAAAAGCATGACTAATTGCATGGTAACTGGAGAAATGCTTTCTCTCTCTCTGGGGTGAAGCCTGCATGTCTGTATTTTAGCTTGGGAAGTAATACAGGGATATTTAAACTCCTTAGGGTTTAAAAACCATGTCGTTACGAGAATGAGGTCACTGCAATATTTTATATCTTCTAAAACCTTGTAACGTATAAAATGTTTTCTGTATGACAAAGAGGTTTTATGTGTTTTAGGATTCAATGATGACTTTATGCCCTTACATTTGCTTGAAAAACTTTCTTCATTAAAATGTTAAATCATTCATTTAAAGTCACTTAAAATTTGAAGGATTTTTATACCATGAAATACAAAGAAAGTGAACTTAAAGGCGGAAGCTAATTTTGTAAATATGACAGAGTGACTTTAAAGGGCTGTGTGCTTTTGAAATGTCCCTTGTCCTCTAACTTGTCAACTGTAAAGAGAGTGCCCAGGCTAAAGGAAAAGAACTCAACCTAACGTGACTCCATTTTATACCTTTCTTTGCTTGGAGGCCGATAAGCAAGAAATCCTTTCTGCAACATGTTGAAGAGCTTTGCACAAACAACAACCTAAAGTTTCAAGAAGAATTTTCGGTATGTTACTAGCAGTTGTCACAACATTGCCAGACCTCCAGTCGTTTCATGTGTCACATTTCATGTCCAGTTTAAGCTTGCAAGGCCATGAAGGACTCTGGCCTTGATAATCAATACCCAATTACCAGGTTGATTGTTTGGATAGTAACATTACACTGGGCAGCCTCTGGTGCAACCTGAACAGAATTATTCACCTACTGTGTCAGGAAAAGGTGCTCCGGATCAGAGACCTCCCCAGCAAGGGCAGCCTGGCCCTGTTTCTTCTTTGCTCTCTCACCCAGATGTACATGCAACTATAGAATGCTGTATGCATCAGGTTTTGTGTGTGTACGAGGTTTGGGTGGTACCGTAAATGTGGCTTTATATTTAAATAACTGTTCTAGATTTAGAAACTAAATAATTCCATTTCGTATTTGCCTGCTTAGTTTATGTTAGTGGTATAGACGAACCTGAGAACAGAACTTGATGTTTCCAGAAATTATTTAAAAAATGTTATTTTTAGAACTTTCCAAAAATAAAAAACAGATTAAAAAGAAGCCTATAAAACACAGGTATTACTTAAGTGATCATGGAATAAATGCAGTATCATGTTATGGAGAATATATGAAGTTAAGAACTTGTTACTTTTACACTTTTTGAAAGTTAAGATTAATTTTATTGCTTTTAGCATCTTATATATCCATAAAGTTGAAATTACATTAAAACATAAGGCATGTGTTAGTCTACAAGCTATTTTAAAACTTGTGAGGCTCTTTCCTAACTTATTTTGTATTATAAAAATAAAACAGATTTCTAAATGTTACCAAAAACTTTATTTCTAGTTTTTCATGAACTTTTAGTGTGTGAACAAAAACAATTGGCTTGAATAATTCAGGATTGTAATATTTCAGTCTCTCAGGAAATAATCACAAAAAATGTGAGAAGATTAATGGTATTTCCTACAGCTTTTGGTTATGCTTCTTAAGTAATATTGGTCTGGTTTTAACAAAATCAGTGGTACCATAAAACTCTTCTTAGCATTTATGCAGCAAGAACTGTCAATTTTTCAGGAACAAAAGGGTAGTTTCATTAGAATAGGAGTGAATATAGTTAACACTATACATGACTGAGTAGATGAAAAGTTTTATTAGCAATAACATTTTCTCATACATTATAATGAGAAAGCTTCTAGTTTAACTTTTTTGGAGATCATGGTTTTAAGTACTTGGGTGTTTTTATATAAATATATAGGTTGTATATATTAGGTAAATGTATATTCACATGTAAGGAACATGGTTTTTTTTAATTGCTTTTAGTTCTAGTGCTGTATTTTTTAACTGTTTTAATAAACAAATGCATATTTGATGCATATGTTTGATAAAACTTGTAACTCAGGTCATATTCGCTTATACCTTAAATATTAATAAGCTCCACTACGTGACAGGTATTGATATATATGAATTCAACACTTAAACAGCTAAGTGACCTGGGGTAAATCACTTAAACTCTCTGTTGTTCAATGTCCTCATTTGTAAAATGCTGTATCTATCTTGTTGAATTGTGAATACTAAACTGATTGAATGTGTGTAATACTAAGAATAGTGGCTGGCACAACTATTTGCCATCATAGTGATGGTTTCATAAAGAAGGTCAAATGATGAAGAAGAACTGCAGACATGTATTAAAAAAAAAACCCAAATGACACCATATCATGATGGAGCTATGCAGAAAGAAGTGAGGATCAACTCTGTTTGGATAGCTGTCAGAAAAGACTTTACAAAAAGGTGACCTGCCAGATGAACTTTAGGATGGAGCAGAAGTCCAATAAGTATATAAAGGGGGAAAGGTATTCTAGAGAGAGAGAATGAATGCAAAAACATAAGGATGCAAAGCAGTTCCACTCATCTGTGATCCCACTAAAAACTGGGAACCGTAGGAGAAAGAGCTACATAGGAAAGGTTGGTTGAGGCCCTGTGTGCTCTGATAAGAATAAGACCACTGAGTGTAACATTACTATCCAAACAGTCAACCTAGTAATTGGGTATTAATTATCAAGGCCATAATCATTTAAATCTATAAATGGAAACTTCTGTAACTACAGAAAAATAGGTACCACTTTTCAGGTGATTCCAATTCATCTTCTTTTCCCCCTCTATTTCTTTGTCTTTTATAAATATGCTGACATATACTCCCAAAACCTGACACAAGGAAGCTGTTCTAGGATTCCTCACTTGGTTAAAAATTTTTTTTCTAAGCCTTTAGTGCCAAAACGCCAGAATTCAGATGCTTATTAACACTATCCCTCTTCTCTAACACATACACACTCATAAAATACTGTCCAGAATTCTCTTTGAGGAAAAATAAGGGAGAAGGGAAAATTATCCAATTAAAAGAAATCCTTTATAATAAAGTGGGGAAAAATTGCAAAACCCCACGGTTTTAACACTTTTTAAGGAATCTGGTAAATTGAGGCATTTCTAATACGGAAAACTATAAATTTCATAAATGTAAATCATCAGCTCAGCAAAATAATGAACACATTTTCTTGCACCAGCTTTCTTTATGATGAATGGATTATATCGTGATTTTTCACCAAAATGTCAATAACAGATCTTGACCCTTCCTCTGATAATTCTTTATCACATCTTTGCATTCCGCTATCGATTTAACAATGCCCACTAAGAACAGGAATTGACCTTTGGCATTTTCTCACAAACTGACCAATGTTGTACCAATTAATAGGCGTGAAATCACACTGCCTGACGAGAAAAAACAAAAAATAAATCACCAACTCCCTTACCCTACTAAGTAGACATTAAAATATTAAATAATACAGTGTATTTGACAAAACCATTAGTAAATTATGAAAGGAGTTACTAACATGGTTGCTGCACCTCAGAGCTTCCCAAAGGGCAAAGAAATTATGCCAGAGAAAGCAGTAGCTCAACTAATCAATTCTATTCAGGAATTTTCAGTGAAAGTTCATGTAAGTTCATTACTGTTAATTTGACCTTGCTTCTGCAGTTATGAGAAGTGTTGTCATTTTAAAAGTAAAAGGATTTAGAATAAAGAATAGTCTTTTACTAAGTGGAACTTCTTGTTTACCTCTGAAATAAATCTAAACTTTGCAATGACTTCAATCCACAGGAATTACCAAAATTTCTTCAGGATCTTTCTTCCACTGATGCTGATCTGCCTTGGAACAGAGCAAAAAACCGCTTTCCAAACATAAAACCATGTATGTGTACATACTATTTCTGGTTTTAGATAATGAAACATTTTCAAATGAGAGCAAAATGCATTTTAGCATTTTTTCTTAAATATATATTACATATTAATTGGATTATAATAATGCATTTTATCAGCAGCTGTTAAATTGTATCTTTTTTGCTTTGTTAATATTTATTAAAGTTAATGTACATGGTTTTCAGCTTATTCACACAAGGTTTACTCATGCAGGTGTAAGAAACTGTAGACCTAGTAGTTTCTTAGCTTTGTAATTTAACCCAAGTAACGAACCTTTCTAATATCTTCCTACAGACCTAGTTCTCAAATGAAAAGAGAAAGTTCACACATAACTTTGTGCATTAGTTTTCTTAAAAGCATGGCAGTGCTTTGTTAAGGAATGTAAAAAATGCATTGCAAAATATTCATTGAAGATCAGAGTAAATGTATGCTTACCAGGATTGGTTTTACAAAGGAGGCGGGCTTGTGCCTTACCACAGTGAACATGGCTTCATTTTTCAGTCAATAAGAAAAGAAACCATCTTACATGGTACACTGTTATTATTCCTTATGTCATTAAAAAGAATGTCTACTGATGTGAAATAAAAAACCATATTATTGCTTTAAGACTTAGCAGTGATGTGAAAAAAAATAACATTCCTCTGCTAATAATAGCTATATGTTTGATATTTTTTTTCAACAGATATTCCTACTAACTATATTCTGATTCAATACATTTTTATATATGAAATTAAAAAGTGGTATTTGTTAAGCTCTGAAATAGTATTGTTTCAAAATCTAGAGTTTTAAAATATTCCTAATTTTAGAGTTAGTATATATATATTTTTCTATGTTCTATGCCTTTTCCAAACTGTATTGGGGAAACTTCCATATATATATATATATATATAAATTGAACTCTTCTGTCTAGAAAGACACAGACTTAAAGAAGGGTGTAATCACAGAATGTAAAATCATAAGGATATGGATAGGAAGAAATGGACCATATTCTGTTATTCTAGAACTAGAGGCATGAAGTAAACAAATTTAGGGCAACATGATATAGCAGGTAGTAATCTAACGGAATCTGTTAATTCCCAAGAATTAGAAAAGGATGAAAATACAAATAGCTGTAATCACCTAAAATCCTTCCCGGAACAAAACAAATCAAAGGTAAATGACTTTAAGAGTAAGTTGACAAATAAGACATCATTGTAGGAAATAAGGAATGTTAGTGTTACATCTCTCAATTCCTGGGGCATGACCTTTCTTAATAAGTCCTTTTGTTTCCCCTTTCAGAGAGTTAACTTGAGTTGGATGCATCATAAATTTAAGAGATACGGAAATTCTCATGTTTTTATATTCATCTATACCTAAATTTCCTTCAGACTCTCTGCTTCATGATTACTTAGTGATATTCTGTGAAAACAAGTACTATAGTGTGATTGAAGGACAGTTACTGTGGAATATTTAATATTTATTTACACTTGTGTATTTGGCTGAAGTAATGTGTATCACTATATATAAGTAAATCAAATATATCTAACTTATTTCCAAAGACTAAAGAGTATCTGACTTAAAAATATATATAAAAATTTGATATGTTAGACATTTTAAAAAATGTGTCATTTCAATCTTTTATTATTAAGATCTCAGTGCATTATCTTCTGGGTTCACATAATGGCCATAGGAAAAGTCACATAATGCTAGCTTGCTAGCTCTTACAGCATAAGAAGTGAATACGAGTGGTCAATATAACTAAACAGACATCCTTAAAACAACAAGAACTGAGGGGTAAGATTATCCAGATATCTAAAGCTAAGACAAAAAATAACTAGTGATGGAATTATGTTGTAAACCAAGGACGTTTTGGAATATTAAAAGCTTTGCATGCATGTTTTTCGCCTTTTCTAGAGTCAAATGGATAATGTCCAATTGTATTCTGCTTTCTTCTTGATTTCAGTACAGAAAACTTATGGTAATTTTTCTAATAATATACTACATCCACATCCAATATCCTTTAATGGATTTTTAGGGGAAAGCTTTTTCTTAAGTGTCCTCTTAAAGAGTTGGAGGTCCTATAAGAAATAATTTTGTTAGGAAGAATGTTATATTTTTCAAGAATATTATTAGAATAATTTATTAGTTCAACTAATACATACTGCCTGCTGTATAGTAAAATGACTAAAACCATGTGGGCTCTAATCAAACTTCCTGGGCTGCAGTTCTGTTTACCTACTAACTACTTTAGTGACTGGACATATTATTTAGTGGTGTCGACCTCCTAACTTTCAGGAGTAGATGAAATAACCATGTAAATCACTTTGCCCAATACCAGAACACAGGAAGCTCTCCTAAATATTAGTTCTTATGATTGTTAGTAATCAATAGACTGCTCATTTTTAAAAGCCTCTAACTTTCTGGGTGAAAAAAAATTTAGTAACAGGCCCTTAGAGTCTACGGTCTGGAGATGATAAACCTACTTCCCTAACCTCAGTTGGAAGACAAGCTATAAGCTCACTTCTGCCTATACGGACAAACAGACCCTCGCCCCTGCCCACATATACGTGGAACAAGAAAATGAAATGTTTAAACTAAATACATTCTCCCATTATGCTTGCAGAGAAGCCATAAAGCTGAAATGTTTTTTTTCTCCCGTAGAGAGTGAATTCATTTAATAGAGTCTGAATTTTAGCTTGAGTCAGCTAAGTGAGATTCATTGTTTCCCCTGAGTAATGTAGGAAGTAGGATTTCAAATATCACAGTGCATTTTAGAAGATATTAGCTTACAGGGCTTTAAGATACTAGAATTAGCAGCAAATGCGTGCAGAAGAGATTTCCAAGTCTTTGACAGGACACTATGACCTTCAGAAGTGTTCCAACACCATGAAGAAAAGTTTAGCTTGCTGTTGACTCAGTTATAAGCAGGCATATCGAGTGAATAGAAATCTGATGGCTTCCCTTCCTTAGTTACATGACTGGCCACAATGTCATTAAAATAGGCAGATCATACCAAATTCAAAATCTTTGGGATATAAATCATTCACATAAATTTGCTTGAACAATCCCCCTTCTTTAGATTCAAACACATTGGTCAGGTTATTATGATTACTATTGGTACAGCAAAGTCATTTAACATACAACGTGCTTAATTTTAAGAACATAAGAACGTGTTTTGTGTTCTATACAGCTTTATGAGTTCTATAAGCTTTCGTATAAGTTTTCCTCAGAGGATTCTACAAAATAAATATTATAACTATATATTATAGCTGAGGTAACAAAGGAACGGAGAAGTTAAGCAATTCACCCAATGCCATAAATGGTAGATAGATCATCTGTAATTCAAACACAAACCCACATTTACCTATTTTTCCTTCAATACTGAGTGCCTTCCCATTAAGATTAAAAACAAAACAAAACAAACAAAAAACCTTCAAAATAATTAAGTAGTAATAGAGAAGTAGTAATAGAGAAGTAGTAATAGTAATAGATATCATTCCCTTGTCTAGTTAAAATTAGCACTGGACATTTCAATTATAATACCAACTCAGTAAAAATTCTCAGGAAAAAATAATTTTTGATACTTTTCTTTGAAGAAAAGTAATGTGTAAAGGTTATCTAATTTTGCCATACCTTAAAAGTCTAAAAAATAATAATTAAAAGTTTGGTATTAAAGAAAGAATAGGCAGATAAATTAAGGGAAGAGTATAAATGGTCCAGAAATAGACCTAAACACATAGGGAAAACTAGTGTGTGATAAAAGTGGTGTTTTGAACAAGGGAGTAAGGATGGACTATTTGTTGTTCCAAATGTTAACAAACAAACAAACAATAAAGGTAGATTTTACCTCATTCTGTTTCAAAAGAAAAAAAAGCCCAATGGATCAAAAATCAAAATATTTAAAACAAAAGCAGAAAACCCTATTAACGTCCCAGAAGGAACTATGAATGAATTTGTGAAAATAAGAATATTGGTGTGACAAAGACCTTTGTATATATCACACAAGAAGCCACAGTGAAGCCATAATGAAAAATAATGAGAAATTTGATTATAAAATATATAAATTTTATCTATGGCAAGGTAGCTAGCAGATAAACTGATTAATAGATAGAGGCAAAGACAAATGACAAACTAAAAGAAAAATTCAATACATGTAAAACATTCTTAGTATATTTTTAGAAAAATAGTATATGAAAATGTAAATAGAAAATGTATTTAAAATGGCCAAGGCATAAGCAAAGAAGCTCAATTTCACTCATATTTAAGAAAATATAAATATTAGGAGACATCAATTTGTAACTATCAAAAGGTCATAAATTAAAATGTTTAATAATATGGCAGTGAAACTAAGAGGAAAGTTGTTCAAACTGTTCAGGCACTTTTGTTCAGAGTGATATGATATAACTTGAGAACAATTTGTCAGTATCTTTCAAAATTTGAGATGCACAATATGATTTGGGAATTTTACTGCTGGTAATGTATTCTACAAATAGACTCCTACATATGTGCAAAAAGTCCAGTTATATTTATTCAGCTTTTTATAATAACAAAATGAGATGAGTTTAAATCACCCTAAAGAGCTAAATAAGTATGTTATATTCAAGCACTGAAATACTATATGGCTTTTTAAAGTAATGAGCTAGATATTGTTGTTTATGCTAATATGGAAAGATACAGGTAAATAAATTTTTGCAGAATAGTGTGTATATTGCCCACTTGTGGTCAATTTTATATGAATATATATATAGAAAATCCTGGAAATAAATACAAGAACATATTAATAGTCATTGTCTCTGGGTAGTGGAAATATGGAATAAGAGGGACTTTCTATTTAAAATTTTACAGCCGTCTATAATTTTTGATGTTATATCATGAACTTCTTTCTATACTGCTATAGTAAGAAAGTAGCAAAGTGAATTAGCATTAATTTCTTATATTTTCTTCTAGATAACAATAACAGAGTGAAACTGATAGCTGATGCCAGTATTCCAGGATCGGATTATATTAATGCCAGCTATGTTTCTGTAAGTTGCTATTTTTATATATATTTTTATAAAACATAAATACTGCAGTATTACTCTTCAAGCTATTTAAAACAAGAAAATCATTACAACCTCTATGAATTTAATGTACCAGTTCCTTACAACAACATTATGTATCCCTATTTTATACATGGGGAAACGGAGGCTCCAAACAGAGATTGCAATTTACCCAACGATCATTTCACTAATAAGTGGGAGACGTACAACTTCTAGCTACATATCCCCTGGTCTTTCCACTATTTCCTACGTTTGTCAGAATATTCTCTGTACACAATGAGGTCAGCCAACCTCTCTTTCAAAGAAAAATTAGTCATATGTACAGTCATGTCCATATAATATAAAAACCTATTATGCTCTTCCTCCCCTCTAGATTTTCAGTCCTTCTAGGGAACTGTGATGCCTTGTTCTTTTCATCCTCAGCTACTTACAGAACGTGCACTCCATTGTAGCTACTCAACGAGCATATCTTAAGTGAAGCAACATGGGGTGAACTGTGACATGCCTAGTATACTATGTTGCACATCACAGATAATACTTGCTGCATTGGATTGAAAGTTGAATAAACCAAAGTGTTTTAAGGATCTCTCCCTCTCCATGGCTCTTTTGTTCTCTCAATGCTCACCACTATCATAGGTACACAGAAACCTTAGATGCACCCAAGACCTCCACTTGGGTTGACACAATCACGAAATCCGAGGGTAGGAACTGCTTTTGTGGTTATTTAATCCAACCATTCACCCAGGAAATCTTTCTGAAAAATTACTTGTAATTAGATATTAGCCTATCTTGGCATTGATTCACCTATTTCCTCCTTAAGGCAGATGATTCTATCACTGAACTACTCAAATACACAGTTGTTTTATAAAAACAAGATATGTTCCCTTACATTTTCACCACTGACTTCAATTCTAATACATACCAAGGTTAACTATGCTTCTTATCATGACTCTACAGATACCTGAAGGTTCCCTCTACTGCCCACACTCCCACTGGTGTTTTATTTTTTCCTTATTCAGTCTTCTTATCCAGGCCTGCCATTTCATTTGGTCCCACTGGGGCTCTGCTTATGTGATGCTCCATCCTTTCCCCAACATCAAACATAACCTGTTCTATGTCCCATTCTCCCCAAGACTCTGTTAAGGGGGAAAAGAAGAATTCATCCTGAATTTTATATTGGTTGATAATTACTCCAAAATTACAATTATATATTGAATCTTATTGTGAAATAAGTGAACAATGGGAGCATTTAAGATTTCTTAATAGGAGAAGTGACGGGGGGTTGCAGAGGTTAATAAGTCATCCTTTGAATTTCATCCCATTTTTGTGCTAGAACTTTAAATCTATTTTGAAGAAAACCCAAATTTACTATTGTAATGATATATTTTATTCATTTATCAAATCATTGATTTCCCTGAAAATGTAATTCTTTTCTAAAGATTTTGGTGAAATCTTGTGCTTACCAATTTTAATTGTATCCTAAACAATATAGCATGTAGACGTTTTACTTTGATTTGTAGAATGAGGCATATATACATTTAGATATTTAAATTTAAACAATCATATATTTTATGATACCATAGAACAGAGCAAGAACAAATTGTTGTATCAGTGATCTATTAATTCGTATCATTTTTATTCACCAATAAGTAGATACAAATGAATAGCTTGTATCCTATAATGTTCAACCAGTTATGGGATGACAGTATAGGTTATGAATATGATTAGGAAGGCAACCAGACAGTTTTAGGAGGTATAACTGAACCACACATAAACAAAGGAATATTCATGAACCCCCAGTGTTCCCTCTAAATATTATAAGTTGTCAGGAGACAACCATAAGAAGATCACAATACAGGATGAGCAATAAACTAAATCTGAGTACATTAATACATATATATATATATTCTGCTGTGGTCAAGTGATGTTGTAATATAATAAATTTTACAACAAATTCACTATGACCCATATGTAATGATATGCGTAATCATTACTGAGCTACATGGTAAGCAGGCCCAGATGGAAAGCACTTTACATTAAGGCAGGTTTCAGTATTGGAGTGGGCAGTATGCTGTATTGCTTTTACTTCTGGGGATATCTCCTTCGCCTGGGATGTCAGGAACAGATGGAAATAGACAAAGTCATAATACCATAGTGGCCTCTCACTTCTCTATCCCCAAACTCAGGCAGGCTTCACCTCAGAAATAGTGAAGATTTCTCAGAATGAATGTTTGATGCCTCAGTTTCCCCCAACTCCCCACTTTTGTTCCATGGCACCTCCATCTGAAAGTTCATGAACACTTGTTCCAGGAGCAAAAGACAAAGGCCATCTACAAATGGACTCTGAATTCCTATTTCTTTGGAAGCTGGAGGAAAAGGGAAAAGAACTATAGAGCAAGGTAGAGAAAAAGCAAAATAACTAGTGTTTAGATGGAAAAGAAAAAGTGAAGTCTGGAGAAGGGAAAAGGGAAGACCAGTAGGTGGTCTGAAGGATGTACTTTAAGACTGGGAACTCCAGTCCTGGGTCTGTAATTAGATTACTATATGTTTATCTCTCTGCCCTTGGCTCTTCTTGGGAATTGTGCTCCTGAAGCTAGGACTCAAAGAGAGCCTGGAAAATGTTGATTAAGGATGGACTGTGGGAGAGAGGTAGGGAGGAAAATAGATACTGCATCCTTGTAAACAACCACTAATTGTACACGTGACTTTAGGAATGTTTTCAAGAAAGCTAACAATAAGAACATTATGTAATGGGACAAGACCCCAACCCACCACCCCAAATTATCTCTCCTGTCAACCTGAGATGCCTGAAATTACTTCAATTTGAGGATAGCTTTTACCATAGCTGGAGACTGAAGATTAAAGGCTATGATGCAAAGGAGCTGTAATCGTATCAGAAACATCAGATTTCGTCTACTCTGGTAGAAGATTATAGTACCAAAGGACACTGAATCCCTGAAAAAGGGAAATGCAAATAACTAGGAGAAACATTTTATAAATTGATCAATTACAGTTAATTGTCCTCACCCTTAAAACGCTTCCAGGACATCATTCTCTCGATTTTCCATCTACAGCTTTGACACTTTCATCTCAGTCTCGTTGGTTCTCTCTTATCTCCTTGGCCACCAAACACTGAAATTATCTACAGCCCAATCCTTGAATTTACTGTTTCTTTCCAAACTCATTTCTTTGACAATCTCAACCATTCTTGTGATTTTAAGTAAGATCTATTTGCTAACTACTTTGAAATTATGTCTCTAGTTTGGACTTCTTTCTGAATTCCAAGCTCATATACTCAGTTGCCTTCATGACATTGCCACTTGAATATCCAAAAGAAATTTCAAGTTTAATATTTCCATTATGAATTCTTGATTTTCCTTTTAACCTGCTTATCCTGGGTGTGGAGAAAAGGGAACCCACTACATTGTTGGTGGGAATGTAAATTGGTGCCGCCACTATGGAAAACAGTATGGAGCTTCCTTAAAAAACTAAAAGTAGAGTTACCATATGACCCAGCAATCCCACTCCTGAGCATATATCTGGAGAAAACTCTAATTCAAAAAGGTACTTGCACCCCAATGTTCACAGCAGCACTATTTACAGTAACCAAGACATGGAAGCCACCTACATGTCCATCGACAGGTGAACGGATAAAGATATGGTGTATATATACATAGGAATATTACTCAACCATTAAAAAAGAATGAAATAAAGCTATTTGCAGCAACATAGATGGACCCAGAGATTGTCATACTAAGTGAAGTAAGTCAGAAAGAGAAAGAAAAAGACAGAAATACCATATGATATCACTTATACGTGCAATCTAAAATATGATACAAATGAAACAGAAACAGACTCACAGACATAGAAAGCAAATTTATGGTTACCCAAGGGGAAAGGGGGTAGGGGACAGATAAATTAGGCGTTCAGGATTAGCAGATATAAAGTACTATCTATAAAACAGATAAACAACAACAAGGTCTTACTGTATAGCACAGGGAATGATATTCAATATCCTGCAATAAACCATAATGGAAAAGAATATGAAAAAGAATATATATTATATATGTATAACTGAATCACTTTGCTTTACACCAGAAACTAATACAACATTGCAAATCAACTATACTTAAGTAAAAAAAAAAAAATTTTTTTAAGTCTGCTCTTCCTGAAGTTTTCCCCATCTTCATTTGGAATCATTATTGACTTCTCTATTTTTCTTATACCCAGTATCCAATCCATAAGCAAATTCTCTTGGCTCTGTCTTCAGAATTTATCCAGATTTTATCACTTCTCACAATCCCCACTGCTATCGCCCAAACTAACCCTTGGTTGGATTGTTGCAATAACCTTCTAACTACTCTCCCTCCTTTCTCCTTTAAACCATATCAGCTTGTCTTACAGAAACCAGGATGAAACTCTTAAACCATATACTCTGTATGTTCAAAATCTTTCAAAGGCTTTCCATATCATTCAGAGTAAAATCCAAGATCTTATAATTACCTACTCTAGGACCTAAAGCACCATTGTCCTCCCTCCCTTGTTCTTTCCGACGTCACCTTCTATTACTGTCCCCCTCATTCCAGCCACTTGCTGTTCTTAGAACATTCCAGACACATCTCTCCTTTAATGCTGTTATACTTGACTTTCTACCTGGAACACTTTTCCTTCAGATCTTGAAGGGATTACCCCCTTTCTGCTTCAGTTCTTTCCTCAGATTTCACCCATGAGTCTTTTCTGAACACCCTATTTTCTGAAAACTCTCTCTCACAACACATCACTTTTAAAAACTCTATGTAAATTGTTTATTTAATAGACTTATTAATAGGCTTGATGTCTATTTCCCCTAACTAGAATATAAGATAAATGAGAGTAGGAATTTTAGTCAGTGATGAATCCTCAGCTCCTAGAATAGTGCCTGACACACAGTAGACCTTCATAAATATTATTTGAATGGAGGAATGTGCATATTTTAAAAGTCTGCAGAGAAAGTGACTAAAATATTAATGGTGCTTCATTATGGATAGTGAGATTACAGATTAATTCCACATTCTATTATGTATTTTTCTGAATTTTCCAAACATTCTACACTGACTATATATTACTTTTTTAACCTAAAAAAAAAACCTTTACAATGTAAAATAATTATATATTTCAACTGAGACTGGAAACATAGAAATGCTTTAGCATATAGTTTATTTAAGAGACTCAAGGTTTTATACCAGACACTGTCACTGGGTGATTTTGGGAAAATCACCTCAAGTAGCTCATTATTCTTTAGAGTAAAATACACTGGTTGGATTAGATTTTAGGGCCCCTTGAACTTTAAAATGTATATTTATTCAGTGTAATACTGTATTCTCTGGCTACTGAGACAATTCCAATTTAAAAATAAAGTTCACCTTTAATCCTCATTCCTCAAAATATTTTGATGTTTGGAATACATGTAATTTCATTACTATATTTTATTTATACAGTACCTTTCTTTAAGAAAAATCCACAGATATGACTCAAGTGGCATCCTTACATTCCAGGTGAATGGACTGAGTTTTAGAATAACTTGATAAAATCTACAAGAGCTCTCATAATAGGGTTGAGACAAATCTCAGGTCCTATAGTAGTTAAATGAACCTTCTTATTATTCACATTACTCTTGGTCTGGAGCTCTGGAGAATAATTACTAATGCCATAGTTTACATAGATAAGTAATTTCTTGGAGAAAGAGTATGAAAATATCTGCACAATCTTTAAATATATGACAGTAACTTAGTGGAATGGGTAAGAGCGCTGGCTCTGGACTCAGACTACCTTACCAACTGTGAAATCTTCCACAAATTACTTCACATTCCTTAGCTTCAATATCTTCCTCTCTAAAATGAGGATAATAATAGTTCTAATTCTCAAGGTTTTTATAAGAAACAAATTAATTGAAATACTAACTATAAGATGCTTAGCATATTGTCTGCTGTAAAGTGGTATTATTATTTTTTAGTCTTTACTGCTTTATTCAGAGTTAGAAATACATTTTAAGAACAGTTAGCTGTATAGTATATTACATTGTGAGGTTAAAATTAATGTTGGAAATTTTGAGTACTATTATTATTTAGCATTCAAAAATGTACAATATTTTAAAATATTAGGTCATCTCAAACTAGTATGTTTTTCTTACGTTGCTCAAAAACTAAAAAATACTATATATATGTAAATATTGATGCAGTGTTATAATTATATCATTCTAGGGCTACTTATGTCCAAATGAATTTATTGCTACTCAAGGTCCATTACCAGGAACAGTTGGGGATTTTTGGAGAATGGTGTGGGAAACCAGAGCAAAAACATTAGTAATGCTAACACAGTGTTTTGAAAAAGGGCGGGTAAGTTATTTGAAAATCTTTTCACAAAACTTTTACAATTCTGTTAATATATGTGTGACAATTTTAGCTAATACTTTGAGTCATCAATGACTTGGACATCTATAAAGCAGTTTTATCTTAGCAGTGATAACTGTGATATTTTACACACACACACACACACACACACACACACACACACACAAACGTATCTATATAAAACAATGGTTCTTATGACTGGTGACTCTTTTCTGAATACAGATCAGATGCCATCAGTATTGGCCAGAGGACAACAAACCAGTTACTGTCTTCGGAGATATAGTGATTACAAAGCTAATGGAGGATGTTCAAATAGATTGGACCATCAGAGATCTGAAAATTGAAAGGGTAAAAAAAAGGAGGGGAAGTCAAACATGATATAAAATATGAATGTTCTAAATGTCTAAAGTAAAATTAATTTCTAGACATATTGCTTGATACCTGTATATTCAATAATGCTTTTCTATTATTTTCAAAATAGAAGTTTTGAATTGGCACCTGCCTTCAATATCTACGTCACTGTGTTTAATTCCAAATTATATAAAGTTCATATTAACCAGTTAATATCAGATTCTTAGGTAGACAGGGGAAGAAAAAGGAGGAAACAACTAGATCACTAAGTTTATCTTATTTTATAAAGAAACTGTAATATCTGATTTAAAACAGGAATTTCCCAAATCACTTATCTCTGTCTACATCCTAATAACTGGATTTTCTGTTTAATCCAGAACCAACACAGAAGCGATAGCATAGGATCCCACTTATATAACGTAAAGGCCTATAAACACAGAAAATGATATAAGGATCTTTATACTTTCTGACATTATCAGATACTCTATACCTGTGTTGTGAATAATTTGTGAGTGTGTTTAAGTTGTTAGGTCACAATTGTTCAAAATCTACTACTCTGGTGTTACAAAACGTTACATTATATTTGAATTTAAATACCCTACATTATCATCTGCTTGCAAGCCTTCTCATTGTTTGCATTCATACAGAAAGGCAATTTTCTTTATTGTAGCAATAGTAGAAGGCTTCTCTTATAGGAAATTATGAAAACACAGTTTCTTCTGTTTGGTAAATTGTCATTTTAAAAGATCACCTTGAAAACCTGGCAAGTCAGCTGTCTTATCATGTTTCTTTAATGTCATTTTGTCTAGCATGGGGATTGCATGACCATTAGACAGTGTAACTTTACTGCTTGGCCTGAGCATGGGGTTCCTGAAAACAGTGCGCCTCTAGTTCACTTTGTGAAGTTGGTTCGAGCAAGCAGAGCACATGACACCACACCTATGGTTGTTCACTGCAGGTAAGAGAGATTTTTAGAACCTCTGAACACTAGAAACACTAGAAATGGTACTGAAACTCAGCGTGACCTTTTTATTATCACGACACCATTGATTTTCTGGCAGAATGTTAATGTAGATTCAATCCAGCTTTTAGTTTTCAGATATTTTACTGGTTATAACAAATCAAGATGTAGTTTTATAAAAGGTTAGATGGCAGAGATAAAATGAGTAATGACTATGTCTAAAAGCAAGGGAAATATATATCCTGGTACAGGAATTTTCCTGAAATCTTGACTGGATTATACCTCTCGAAGGCCTTCAAATTAAAAACAAAAAAATTGTAGCCCATTTTTGATGTGGCTACACATCAAATGGATGAGTGTGGGTATGTAGGATTTTTTTATTTTTACGAATAAACATCTGATCCTTCATTATTTCAACTGATATTAGTCTAATATACTAATTTAAACTTTTTTGCAAAAGCAAGTTTCTAGATTTGACTTACAAAGAATAAAGAAAATGAACTTTAAAATAAAGATCAAATTAAGTGACCAACCCAAGCATGATTCAGAGTTTTTACAAACTATTCAAATATCTTTCTTTGACCTAGCTTTTTGAACATGATAAATAGAATGTGACCATAAATGAAGATTTTTTCCCCTCTTTATTTTCACTGGTATTTTATACCACTGAAATACCAATACTCCCCCGCAAAAAGAAATAAAACTCACAGTTGTTTAGAATTCAGAGTTCTGGACATATTGATATGATTTATGATTTCTAACATATCTAAGTCAATCTCAACATGAGTTTCGTCAACAGCTGTAGTTTGCAAATTAAAGAAAAAGTGGGTGATAATATACTGTTTTATGATTCCACTTACATGAGATACCTACAAGAGGTAAATTCATAGAGACAAGAAACTGGAATTGTGGTTACTAGGGACTTGGGAGAGAGAGAAATGGAGAGTTACTGTTTAACGGGTACATAGCTTCTGTGTGGGATGATGAAAATATTCTGGAAACAGAGTGGTGTTGGCTGCACAAGACTGAATGTGCTTAATGCCACTGAATTGTGCACTTAAATATGGTTAAAATGGTAAATTTTATGTTATGTATCTTTTGCTACAATAAAAAAATTTAAGTAACAATATCTTTTAACCCATTATTATTAATTATAATAATTCCAGAAATTAATTGATGGATAATTATTCTAATGGGAATATACTATAATTAATGTGGTTAAATATGTAAGAAAATATTAATCCATTCAATTTTTAAACTTTTTTTTTTAGAGGAAAAAACTCAGCATGTAATTTAAATGAGTCTACATCTTCCAGGAATATTTTAGATTTTTTAAATTGTAAGAGTAATACACAAATGCTTGCTCATTATGAGATATCTTTTTTACATTTAAAAAGCATATAGAATTAAAAGTAAAAGCCTCATTCTTACCCTCCCAATTCCATATCCCCCCCATATATATAAAATTTTTAACAGATCAGTATATAGTATAAATAGAATAACAGTTTGCTTATAAAGTCAGTGATTGATTTTAAACTGGCATCACTGATGATTAAAACGGATAGTAAGCTTCCTTCAGCTTCTCCATGTTTTACATATACACTGCCACTGGATTAAAACAGTGGATTTAAAAATCCATTAAAAAAGAAAAGTACCATCTCTCTTGTAGCCTCAAAAAGAGTAGTCTCCTCCTTTGTGATTTAAATACATAAAAGAGACCAGAGAAAAAGTATGCTTATATTAATAATCATTTTAAAATATCATTTTAAAACTGTCTACTAAATGATTACCTCCAACCCCAACTTCTCACCTCAACTTTAGACTTATACATTTAACTTCCAGTTTAACCACAACATTCTGAAAATTTGATGTGTCCAAAACAGAACACTTAGATCAGTCTCCAAACTCCCTCCTTCTCATCCCCATCTTGGTAAACAGCAGTCCACTCTGCTTTGTACAGAAACCCTAGACTCATCTTCAACTCTCTGCTTCCTCTTACATTCCACATCCAACCCAACAGCAAATACTCTGATCCCTGCCCCCCATCACCTCTTCACACACTCTCCCCACCCTGGTCTCCTTGCTTTTCTTTGAACACACAGAACATTCGCCCACTCAGATCTGTTCTCTTCCTGCGCCCTCAGGCTGGAATGCTCCTCTCCCAGGTACCCAGGTGGTACACTCCCTAACCCTACTCAAGTTTCTTTTCAAATATCACATTGTCAGAGAACCTTTCTCTAATGACCCTGTCCTACCCTATCACCTTTTATCTCCTTAACCTAATTTATCTTTCTCCATAGCACTTATTGCGGCTGGGTATATCCTATGCATGTTTCTTTGCTGTGTGGACTACCATTCTCCGTCCTCTAGAATATAAGCTCCATAAGTTCAGGGACTTGGTAATGTTCACTGCTGTACTGCAGATGCCTAGGACAGTGTCTGACACTCAAAATATATTGAATGATGTAATGACTGATTACTCTGTTCGGGCATACACGTGTCTGTGTTATAGTGATCAGATTCATGTTGTAATGCTATTTCTTAGGTTGAATCATAGGTATTGTCGACATTAGAATATTTTTCACCTACAAAGATGGCAGTTTCGTGATGTTCAAAATGACATTTAAGATTAGGTGACCTTTCAAATGATGTTTTTTTTTTTTCTTTCAGATTTACTTCCTATATTAACCATTTAAGTACCTAGGAGTCTTGTCTTTCTAATTGGAATTTCTGAAACAATCCTGTCAGGTTTATCAATTAACAGTTTATATGGAGCACATACCTGTCCTTCAGTATTAAACTAATTTCTTAAAAGGAAATAGCTTTCCAATTTTATTATCTATAGGAAGGAAAAGAAAATTCTAGGGAAGGTGAAAAGAACACATGAGAATCTATCAACGTGATGCAGAGGAAGTACTATATGGGCTAACTATTACAGTTGACATTTTTCATGTTTAGCACTCCTACTGGTAACCAAAAATATATTCAATAAAAAGTTTCTGGGGTTAAGAATTTTCAATGACTTTTAAAAATCTTCCCCATACTTCTCCAACTACAACCCTTAAAAATATTATGAAAGAACAGGGAAAGTCCAACTGGTTAAAAAAAAAAACTCGAATATTTGACAGAGTATTTAACGATAATCATCTTGCTCTGTCTAAACAGTCTTGGGAACAATATAAATCCAAAGAAAATCTACCTTCAATAACAAAAGAAACTATTTATAATTTATTGCTATCATAGTTTATTTCCTTCATCACAATCAACATAAACAGGCTTTTTGCTGAATAATTTGCATGTAATTTCACTCTTCCTGCAGTGCTGGAGTTGGAAGAACTGGAGTTTTTATTGCTCTAGACCACTTAACACAACATGTAAATGATCATGACTTTGTGGATATATATGGATTAGTAGCTGAACTGAGAAGTGAAAGAATGTGCATGGTACAAAACCTGGTAAGATATCTAAAACTTCAAGCAGTTATCAGCTCTAGAATTTCTGCCTGGAAGGATCTTAGTGGCAGTGATCTGGTTAGACATGGCCTTGAACTATATTATCAAAGCAGACATTCTCTTTTCCTACATTATAAACCTCTGGGTGGGGGCAGGGTCTTGGGGACGGCAGCTGATGGGGATTATAGGAGAACCGAAACCCACATGCCCCAGTTATCCTTCAGCACTGTTACTGACTACTCATCCTACCCTGTTTATACTGATACGCATATAGAAAATAATTCATTAAATGGATTTGTCTTTAGCCTTTGGGAAGCTTAGAAAATGAATCAAATTAATTTCTTTTGTAAACATGCTAGAAGTTGTATTTGGGAAAAGTTTATTAACTGTTACAGGTTTCTATGTGTTTCACTTGTCCATATTTATCCCTTTTTATTATTAGTACTAATAATGTTTGTTATAGCATGTCATCAACCAACTAACTGGGAGTTGTTTGTTTTGTTGTTCCGGTTTGGACGTAAAAATATTTTTAAAATATAGATTTTTGTCATTAAAAAAATCATACGGTAGGGGGCTCCCTGGTGGCGCAGTGGTTGAGTCTGCCTGCCGATGCAGGGGACACGGGTTCATGCCCCGGTCCGGGAGGATCCCACATGCCGCGGAGCAGCTGGGCCAGTGAGCCATGGCCGCTGAGCCTGTGCGTCCAGAGCCTGTGCTCCACAACGGGAGAGGCCACAACAGTGAGAGGCCCGTGTACCGCAAAAAAAAAAAAAAAAAGATAATACTCTATTGCCATATTACCCAGCATTACCAATCCTAGTCATTTATCCAAGAGAAATTAAAATATATTTCCAGAAAAGGACTTGTATTAATAGTGCTCTTAGTAGTTTTATTCATAATGGCCAAAAATGGAAAGAGTCCAAATACCCATCAGCAGGAATGAACGAATAAGTTGTGGTATTTTTTGACAATAAAATAAAATGAACTATTGATACACATGAGAACAGTGAAAATCTTCAAAAACATTATACTGAGTGAAAGAAGATACAAGGGAATGCATACTGTAAGAATCGATTCAGATGTAGTTCTGGAGCGGGTCAAACTAATCTAGAGTGATGAAGATCAAATCAGTGTTTACCTGGAGTGCGGTATATATGTGGGGAATCAACTGCAATGGACAAAAGGCAACTTTAGGGGGGTGAGGAAAGTGTTCTGTATCTTGAATGGAGTGTTATTTATACAGGTATATTCATTTGTCAAAATGCTTTAAGTTGTGTACATACAGTGAATGCATTTTTTCCATGTAAAATATAATTCAATAAAGTTGATTAAAAATAGAATAATGAAAAAATAGTTAAGTATTTACAGAATGCTATTTGTGTTTTTAAAATACAAGTAGTACATATTTTTATGCATTCATTCATTATAGTACATACATAAAATCATAAATGGTAATGTATGTACTGGCATCAGAATCATGGCTTCCTCTGATGTGGGAGGAATGCAGGGAGAAGACGGATTGCCAGGAAATCACGAGGATCCACAAGAGTTTCAAACGCATTTGTTAATTTTGTTTTAAAGTTTAAAGCATATGTGGCAACACAGATTTGTTAAAATTAAATAATGAGTAAAAACTATATTATTCTCTAAAGTTTTGTGTTTGAAATATTTCATAATTTTAAAAGCACAATTTAAACTTTAATAATTTATAACAATGATTTAAATGTTTATGGACTATTTTCACGAATCTATCAAAGTATTTTGCTCTCCTGCCTGAATGAGGGCAATATGGAGAGAAATATTTACTTACTTTGTTATTTATTTACTCCATTGCCAAAGCTCTAAAATCGGTGTCTTAAACATTAAAAATAAAACTTGACATGCTGCAAGTGCTTTCCGCAGAATTCACTAAGTCCTTATTCACTTAGTATTTATAACCAGGTGAACCGCCATGGAAGATATGATGAATTCACTTGCTGTGCTCTCGTACTAGAAAACAGAGCTTCCTCAATTTGAGGGCACCACATTCATAAAGCCGGTGCATGCTAACAGGATCAACATCTACTCCCTGGGCTGTTACATCAGAGTTTTTATTTATTTATGTTTTAAAGAATACACTTACAGTTGATTCGTTTGCAAATATTTTCTCCCATTCTGAGGGTTGTCTTTTTGTCTTGTTTATGGTTTCCTTTGCTGTGCAAAAGCTTTTAAGTTTCATTAGGTCCCATTGGTTTATTTTTGTTTTTATTTCCATTTTTCTAGGAAGTGGGTCAAAAGGGATCTTGCTGTGATTTGTGTCATAGAGTGTTCTGCCTATGTTTTCCTCTAAGAATTTTATAGTGTCTGGACAAAGGATTAATCTCCAAAATTTACAAGCAGCTCATGCAGCTCAATATCAAAAAAACAAACAACCCAATCCAAAAATGGGAGACCTAAATAGACATTTCCCCTAAGAAGATATACAGATTGCCAACAAACACATGAAAGAATGCTCAACATCACTAATCATTAGAGAAATGCAAATCAAAACTACCATGAGGTATCACCTCACACCAGTCAGAATGGCCATCATCAAAAAATCTACAAACAATAAATCTGGAGAGGGTGTGGAGAAAAGGGAACCCTCTTGCACTGTTGGTGGGAATGTAAATTGATACAGCTACTATGGAGAACAGTATGGAGGTTCCTTAAAAATCTAAAAATAGAACTACCATATGACCCAGGAATCCCACTACTGGGTATATACCCTGAGAAAACCATAATTCAAAAAGAGTCATGTACCCCAATGTTCATTGCAGCTCTATTTACAATAGCCAGGACATGGAAGCAACCTAAGTGTCCATCGACAGATGAATGGATAAAGAAGATGTGGCACATATATACAATGGAATATTACTCAGCCATAAAGAGAAACAAATCTGAGTTATTTGTAGTGAGGTGGATGGACCCAGAGTCTGCCATACAGAGTGAAGTAAGTCAGAAAGAGAAAAACAAATACCGTATGTTAACACATATATATGGAATCTTAAAAAAAAATGGTTATGAAGAACCTAGGGGCAAAACAGGAATAAAGACGCAGACGTAGAGAATGGACTTGAGGACACGGGGAGGGGGAAGGGTAAGCTGGGACGAAGTGAGAGAGTGGCATGGACATATATACACTACCAAATGTAAAACAGCTAGTGGGAAGCAGCTCCACAGCACAGGGAGATCAGCTCAGTGCTTTGTGACCACCTAGAGAGGTGGGATAGGGAGGGCGGGAGGGAGACGCAAGACAGAGGGGATATGGGGATATATGTATACGTATAGCTGATTCACTTTGTTATACAGCAGAAACTAACACACCATTGTAAAGCAATTATACTCCAATAAAGATGTTAAAAAAAAAAGAATACACTTACAACTGTGATATGAAAAATTTACATGAAATAGACATAATTTTATTTATTGTGATTACTAATAGCTTTCTTTATTGAATCATTACTATGTCCCAGGCACTCTTCTAAGGATTTTACAAATATTAATTAATCTCCTAACAATTCTTGGAAGTAGGTGCTGTGATTTGCCTTTTACAGATGAGAAAACAAAAACAAAAAAACAAAAAACGGGTTAAATAACCTGCCCAAGGTTACACATCAAGTAGGTGAAAGAGCTAGAGCTGAAACTGGAAATCTGATTTCAGAGTCTCCAGCATCAGTCACCATATGCCATTGTATTACCCAGAGACCATCAGATATATATTATCTTTGATCTCACCTACTTGGACGTAGAACATACACGTGAACTCTAATTACTCCCATCCTCAAGAACGGAACTTTCCTGATAGCATCTAAAATAGGCCCTTTTATGCAAATCATTCATGTCACATAGTCAGCCAGTGGTAGTGCTAGCCTTTGAATTCAGGTATCTAGTTTGATAGTCTTTCTGTAATTTGCTGCCTCCTCCAATATATATTTGATCCAAACCAAAATGTATTGTTTGTTTTTCCGATTCTCTGGAACTCATTGCCAGATTTATCTCCTTAGCTCACAGCTCTGATCATTTTACTGATCCGTTCGGTAGCCCTTCATTGCCTATCGAGTTAAACTCGTAAAATGCCTTTCCCACAGTCTTACTCCAATTTTCCAGCCAAACTAGAATACTTGCTGCCTACTAAAACACACTGTACACATTCCCAGTACCACACTTTAGCTCCTACATTCTCCTCAATAGTTCTTATCCTCTGCTGGCATTCCCCGCTTACTAGATTGTCAGCTGCTTGTGAACAAGGACTAAGTTTTTCTCATGATTTTAACCTCATTGCATTTAGCATAACATCTTCTATATAAGATAAACTTGAACTAATATGTGCAATTGGAAAGTTTCCTTTAGAAGAGGTAAACTAATGTTGTCCATGAAACAGTGTATTTTCCTACCAATCCACACTTGCTAAAATATCTTTTCAATCAAGGAGCAAACAAACACTACTGGATCAAAGATAAATGAAAGTGGGGGAGCAGGGAAAATGGGCAGACAGTAATCTGTCATTTGTTCAGGATCATCAGTTATCCAGAATGAAACTGAGATCTTAACAGTATGCGAAAAACGTCTGAACAACTGAAGGTGACAAAAAGGAATACTGTATATTTGGGCAACATATTAAAAAACAGTTCATCAACAGTATTTTTTGTCTTACATTATAGACACTTCAACAAACATGATTTCCCAGTTCACAGCAGTTTGTAAACAGCAAAGCTAATGGTTTATATCCTTATATTATGCACACACACACACATACACACACACACACACACACACACACACACACACACACACACACACA